>NC_142850.1:17914696-18217727 GCF_061612785.1 Hesperophylax consimilis | reverse complement strand
TTTTATCACTTTATTTTTGTAATATATATTTTTTTAATACCTGCATCAACTTTAAAGCGCCCCTGAGGTGACATTTCACAAAAACGTCGCTATACAAAATGTCCAATATTTAATGAGGAGAGGATGTTCTGGGGAGGAAAAATATATGAGGGGTGGATAGAAATCTGTGGATCAGTGTGTCCAGGAGTGACGGACTTATGAATCTATTCCCCCCGTTGTAAGAGACCAACTGGAGAGGTCTAAAGTGCCCTTATTAGCCACGCAGTGAACTTGGTGAACCCGGACACGCCTGCTTAGTCACCAAACGTAGCGAACCACTTGGGGCTACCTACGGCAAGAGTGTTGGTGATACAATAAATGGTTCCCGGGGTGGTGTACCCATACCCGCCTCCCAAATTCATGACGTTATTAAAATTTGTCCGCAAATAAAAAGGTATTTTAAATTGATATCGAAATTTTTTTCGTCAACATTAAATTAAATAAAATAAGTTCTTTAATTTTTTTCAACCATTAAAAAAATATACACACCGTTATTCATTGGTTCTACAATCAACATGTACTTTATATTTATTTCGAGCTATGCGGTCTCCCCAGCAGTGCGATAAATGTACATTTATTAATGGCTATAAAAATACCGAAAATTAAGACAATTTATTAACTCTTGTGGCGTATGGATTATTGTTTTAATGGTTGGCTTAATGCGAGCATTTGTTTGCACAGACTTAAAAATATTTTTTTTCCATGAAATTTTTTCCCTAATACCCTTTCAGCTATCATTAGACGTTCAGTGACCCCTTGAAAATGTCTTAAATGAGCGATATTTCAAAACACGCCTAAACTATTAGCGAAAAAATGTTTTTGAATGAAAAACTTCGAATAAATCACGAAAAACACCTGCGGTTTTAGGGTAGTTTTCTGTTCACCGTGACTGCCGTTAATTCTACACAATCCATCATATTACAATATTACTTAAATTATCTAAAAATAAAACATCAGGGGTTTTTTTACATTAGCTCCACACAGGAGGCCCTGAGGGAAAAAATCCTTCAGGGCCAATATCATTTAGACGGCCTTGGCAGTCGAGGGGTAAAGCTCTCGACTAGCAAGCCAAAGGTAGCGGGTTCAAATCCCGGGGTGCGTGAGTAAATTTGTTTTCCGTTATTTCCATTTAAATCAAATCAAATTAAAATAATAAGTATAGGTACTTGCGGCACGTTTCAGAATGGAAGATACTCTCAGTATCATGCTTGAGTAAATCCACCATTCAGAATTGAATGGTGATCTACAGCTAACACACTGTTAAATTATGCATCAGTTTCTGAAGCTTTTTGGGCTCTTTGTGTTTCTGTCAATTATTTTCTGTGCTACTCGCGTGTTGCAATTCAAAACACTTTTTGTAAATCAGATCGTATTGTTTTTATTCACCTGTACATTGTCACATTGTCATTGGCCCTGATCCAAACGTCGAGCCTAAACAAGTAGATGAACACTGAAATCAATAATATTCCGATGAATTGTATTTTTGTGTAGCGCCGTTTTTAAGAAATATAATCTCAAGAGTGAAGTGTTAGTACTGTTGGGTATTAGGTATTATTAGCCTTATTCTTTGGAGCGGACTGTTTGTTCTGAAGGACCCTTTTTTAAGAAATTTAGCTCCTTTGGTTCTTTAAAATGGAAAAGATTGATTTACCGAACTGCCTTATTGATAAAAACATGCCAATGTACTTACCACGCATTCGTGTCGGTAATACAGTAATTTACTTAGCGTAACTATGGTAGAAATCTAGTAATGAAATTTGTGAAACTGTAATTGGTTTGAGACGTTGTACGTAGCATTAATTATTCAGTTTTATAATGAATTCATTGTCTCAGGTTTTATCTCAAAATATCCAATTGGAAAATTACTCTACAGAACAGTGTTGTTTGCATTCTAACATCTTCTTGTTTTATGGCTGGATCAGTTCCCAGATAAGTTATAGAATGCGGTTTGGTTTCACACAGCTTTTGGACCAAATAACAACCAACTCCCGAGTGGAGTTGATCTGACAAGAGTTCTGGGGAAACTTCCAGCATTTGTAATCCTTCAACAACCGAAGTAGCGGACTGAGGTCAGTTAATTGGAATTCGACTGGGTACTCGGGATGGAATTTGGAGATTTCCTCTCATATACTCTATGGGCAGAATTTATCTTAATGTATTTATTTAGTCAAAGAATAATATAACACATTAAAATTGCCTCCCTCCTGTGCCGAGATGTGCAGTTTAATACTTATTGAATTAAAAGGAATACATATAAACCTTACATAATATTTAAAATATAAAACCACAAAACTAAACACCGAATACAGTTATTTAAACTAAAATTACAGCTGGGCAGTACGTTTATAGTTTTCAACAAAAAAATTCTACTGTAAAATAAGTAAGTATTACAAAGTAGCTGCGGTGGCTTATCAGCCACAATCAAATTCCTTGTGTACATTTAAAAAGAATGTTAAATTATTTCTGCCATCCGAGGATTTCCAACATATTCTTTCATCTTTGTCCTTTTAGATTGTGGCATAATATTTTGAATAAGTTAATTTTTTCATCCTTTTCTATTTTTAAATGTAATTTTTTTTCTCTCTTTCTTTCTTCTCTGTTTTTAAAAAAATAATAGTTTGTTACATTTTTATTGCAATTAAATATCATGGTCACCCTACATGTTTACAGCATTATATTGTAATGAATAGACTGATAGGTACCATGTAGGTATCCAATTCGCAGAAACGTCAATGTAAAAATATTGTTATCTTAACATTTGAATTATTTTTTTTAAATATTTGTGCTATTTTAAATCTCTTATAATCTTTGTACTATTTTTTTTAATATTTTGGAAAATTATTAACATCAACACAGGCTTCTCCTAGTGAGGTTAAAAATTCTAACTCAAAAAAAAAGATGCAATGTAAAGAAACGATAAATAAATAAATAAATAGGGTAACCATACTAAGAGTATCAAAAGAGATAGTATGATATTTTTTTACAATAAATAACTTTTATAAAATAATATATATATATATATATATATTTGCCGCAAATTTGAAATCTTACTTCGAAAATTTAACAAAAGAAGTAGGTACACATTTTAAATATGGAATTATTTTTTTTGCCTCCTCTTACAAATGTACTTGTCCCAGCGAGAGTTCGTATGTATGTCATCGATGATCGTTCTCTTTTTTCTCACGCGTCTTGAATAAAAAAAAATAATATTCTAGAACGACGACGTCCCGTACACAACTTCTCGGTTCACAACATTTTCATTTGCTTTTCTTTCTGAGAGAGGATCTAAAATTCGTAAACCACAAAAAATTTCTGAGGGTGGTTACATCGAGAAAATAAACAATCACATTACCCGCTAAAAGGCTTTCATAAGAATTTCAACGTAAGTATAAAAAACGCAAGAAAATAAACTTTTTCTGATATTATTCAACATTCCTCTTTAGTTCTCTATCTGTTCTGTATCTACGCACTAAACCTGAACAACTCCGACCTAAGTCTCGAACTTTTCTAGTTATGTTTTATCGGAGTTTGGAAAAAAAAACTATTTATTAATTTTAACGCCCTGATTAACGCTGTTACATGATTTACTGCGTAATACAGTGGACAACAAAAGGTTTTTATATTTAAAACAACTAAATAAATAACCGAAAGCTTCAAATTTCCAATTAAATGTTCATAATATAAGAAAAGAGAAACAGATTAAAAAGATAAAACAGATTTAAAAGTGCAGATGGCATAAAAAATAATAGAACAGGTTGATAATGCGTAATTTACAAGTGAAAACAAGTAATTTAAAATGAGAAGTATATGATAAGAGTAAATATAATCGCTCCTACGCGATGCTCCTAAATAATAATATAATGCTACATAAATGTTATCATTATATTATCATAAGTTTATAAGACATACATCGTTCAGGTGTGTCTTATAAAATGATAAACTTATATTAAAATGTCGATATGTGAAGTGAAGTTTATGAAGGTGAGATATAGGTGCGCATAAATCAACTTCTATAGATTTATAACTTCGGGCTATTTGTATGAAACAAATTTGTCCTAAAAAACCATAGAAATGCCAATATATAGACAGAAAAATTCTCATTCAGAGCCTACTTATTATACTACACACCAATGAAAAACTTTGAAAGTTTATTCAATAGATTTTCAGAGTTTTTCATTGGCGGATATAGTTAGGCAAACATGACATTACTATTTTTGAATTTTTTTAACTTCGAAGAGTTTTTAAAAATATTATTTCAAATACTGACGGCTTCCGTGGTCGAAGGGTAAGACTCTCAACTACGAATTCGAAGATCACGACTTGATATCCCGGCTTTCGCAAGTAAATCTTATTTGATTAATTTGTGTCGTTTCACAACTAATTATTTTAAAATAATATATACAGGGTGTATCGGCACGTACCCGACAAACTTTAACCAGCTTTTCCTTAGCACATTTTGAGTAAAAATTGTTATGGGCACTTTGCTGTCCGGTAGCATTTTTTTTCAACTAAAAACAAAAAATGATTTAAAAAATCCACACTCTGTCACTGTCATTGGCATTGTTTCTCGTGTTCCACAGCTGTTATTAGCAAGTGTGTCAAAAAGCGTGTTCGCTCTTTCATACACACTAAATAATAATAGCTAAAAATGAGACGAATGGTGCCATGCCATTTCGTTGTGATCGTAAAAGCGCGCTAATGTAGGTAGGTACGTATATTATTCAAAGAAATTCGAATAAAATATTGCCAGGTGGGTTTTCAAACTTTGACAAAGGATAAAACAGTGGTGACATGTGGTGAAAATATGAATACTAAATTTTTTATTAAAAAAATGTTACCGGACAGCAAAGTTCCCATAACATTTTTTACTCCAAATGTGCTAAGGAATAGCTGGTTAAAGTTTGTCGGGTACGTGCCGATAGACCCTGTATGTAGTTTACATGTTTTTCGCAAGTTCCGGAGTAGAATACACTCTCCGTACCGCCCTGGTGAAAGACCATCATTCCTAATTGCAACATTTCTTGAAAAGGCTTTAGCCGTGTTTGGTGACCAGATCTGAATGGCCCACTACTTTCCTACTTCCCCACCTTCCTCTTCTCAATCTCCTTGCCCTCCCCATTTCTTTCCGTCTCACTAAGACTATGGCCTTACTCACTTGCTCTAGATGGTAGGGAGCAGTTAGAATTCTTGTGTCGTATTCACATTAAAATTAATAATATACGTCCATTTATGTACGTTCAGAAACTAGTAGTACAAGCAGGAAACTGGTGGATCTGCTTCATATTTAGAGACGATTTTTAGTATAACTATTTTTGATTAGAGCACACGTTTTTGAGTAAATGCAATGAGAAATTGAAATTTTTTTAGGTCAAATTTAAAAACATTTTTGTTTTTAATGAGTTTTATTATTTCAATGTACATTTGTTACGTTTAAATTTTATTAATTGGCGACCGGTTTCGACACGTCCGTGTCATTAACTAGCTATTTTAAAACTAAATTTTAAGTGCAGAAATATGGGGTTTTATTTAGTTTGGTTCTTTGGTGGGAGGGGATTTGAGGGAGAGGGAGGGGGTTGACAGGGAAACGGAGGAAGGAGTCAACATAACGGGGAACATTGTCAATAGAGGTCATTTGCAAGGTGCTATTATTTTATTAACTATATTAATGCTTGAATTAATTATTTTGTTAATTTCTAATGTGAAACCGGTCGATAATTAATAAAATTTATACGTAAAAAATGTACATTGGAATAATAAAACTCATTGAAAACATAAATGTCTAGAAATTGTTACATAGTGAATGCCAAATAAATACAACAAATTTTAAAAATTAACTGTCGTCAGTGGGTTAATATCAGCTGTTTATGTATTTTAAGATGCGTGAAGCGTGTTCCAGCTTATAAATGTTTTTATTTTCCGAAAAAGTAAAAAAAAATCGGAATGCTCAGATCAAAATTTTTTTTTAATATTCACCAGTATTCCACTTGCACTACGAGTTTCGGGACACCGTATATAAAGAAAATATATAGATTAAAAATTCCTACGGGTTAAGGAAAAATTACATTCTTGCATTGTATGTTCTCGTGTAGACTTTTTATTTTATTTTAGTAATATTTGTCCATGTAATTCCTAGGATTCGCACCCGTGATCTCTGGTTCCAGAACCTCAAAGCTATCAAAAGCTTACATAAGTTATCGAAGAAAGCAAACTTTGTGACATTATATATATGAAATTTTGGTAACTTTGTTTTAAGTCACTTTATTGTGTTATACAGAGTTTTCCAATAAGAGGTGTTATTTTGATATTTTTCCCGTAAAATATCAATGGTTTCGTTGCTTTTGTGGCACGTAGCGCCGTCTTGTTGAAAGTAAACGTTTTCCAGATCAATACTATCCAATTCCGGCCATAAAAAATCATTAATCATCTCTCGATAGCGCAATCCATTTACCGTAACAGTTGCTCCAGCCTCATTTTAGAAAAAGTAAGGTCCAATGACTCCGCTGGACCATAAACCACACCAAACAGTTACACGTTGAAGAAAGAGGCTTTTTAATAATAACTCTTGGGTTTTCCGAGCCCCAGATGCGATAATTTTGCTTGTTGACGAAGCCACCGAGGTGGAAATGGGCCTCATCACTCAAGATGATTTGCATTTGATTCCCTCAATTGAATTTTAATAATTTCAATGCGTTGTTGAAGCGTGTATTGTTCCATTTTTATTAATGGCGTAGTTCCTGCTTGTCAAATGTCAAAAAATGACAGCTTTAAAAGTAACATCTATCGAAATAGCGGGCTATTCAAAATAACACCTCTTATTGGAAAACCCGTTATATATAGGTCGATTGGTTTTCGAAATATAAGCTTACATAAGTATTTAACCCTCCAGCGTTTTTGGGTCATATATGACCGGCAAAAAAAACGAATGTATCTTTGAAATAACGAGTTCTCTCAATTTTTCTACGATTGGAGTAAAAAATTAACGTTATTGACAATATTTTTCACGTTTGATATGAAAACTTCAATTATTATTAATAATCATGTTTATTTTAAATGCATAATAATAATATTTGGCTAATTTATATAGCGCCGTTTTTGTGAGAAATCACCTCAAGGGCACTGACACCGAAAAGATAATTTTATCTGATTCCTAAAAGAGTATTTTTCTTTATCGGAAATTAAAAAATAAGATGCATTATAACGCATTTGAAATACACAGAAAACATTGCAAGATGAACAAAAGGTGTTGAAAATACTTGAAAGTAGTTCCTACACGATGTACGAAATAACTCGTATTAAAATAACTATTAACAGCCCACCTAAACGTACCTAGCTGTCTGCAAAGATACTTAAATATTATGTAACATTTTACGATTCTTGAATAATATATTATGTAATATTTTATGTTTCCTGAATAATATATCAGATATGTTGAATTTTATGGTTCCGGAATATCCTCGTACAGAAGGAGCGCCGAGTCGCTCCCAACTAGCGGCAAGTGAAAATTGATGGAAAGGTCCAAAAACTATTATAATCATATTTGATATCGTACACTTTATTAACCCTTTGCGGTTCACGTGCGTTGTGCGGCTAGGGTTGCCAGCTCCCGGTTTATGAATTAGAGGATTTGAAACGATTAAATAAAGGACATATGATGAAAATAAAGGACATCAATATTTTTTAAATAAAATGCTGTTATGGTATCAGTAGTTACATTTATTAATAAAAAAACAATGTTAATACACAATGTTAATCGAAGCCAAGTAAGTAGTACGACCTTAATTAGTCATTTTACATTTAAAGTAATAAAGTAATAATAATCTGAATCCAAATTTCAAGAACATTTTCACACTTCTTATCGTCTATAATTTTCGTAAGGAGAGGCTTTAATATACAGAACTCTTCATACAATGCATCAAGGTTAATATTAGGTATCTGTAGTTTTGATACCATGATGCACAAATCCTGGAACTTAATTTCTTTCATCAGTGTCAGCGGCTGCAAACAATGGAAATTACTATTTTCTGAGAAATCGAATCGCGATTCTATATATGTCAGTACATTTTGATACCACTCCAAAAATATAGTAGTGTATTTTTCAGCCTGAGAAGTAGACATTTTTCGAAGAATTTGCTGGACTGCCATTCCAAAAAAGGCATCTTCAATTCGCTGGTTCATCTTTTGTTTTAAATTATTCATTATTTTGTACACGTTGCACATTAGGACGTTTGTGCCTTCAAGTTGACGAACAGTTTCTTCAAAAATTATCAACGTATTGTGGAAAAAAGCTAAATATAATTCTGCTTCTATCACCTCAGTGCCAGCTATTTTTGTCTCATAGTATTTCAAAATATGATTGGAGACGTCAGAGGCTTTATGAGTCAGAGGAGTTATTTTTTCCAAATTAAACTACAAAGTATTGTCCTATATTGAAGATTTCAAATTAGAGGACAAGATCAATTTTTGGGTCTGAAATAGAGGACGTCCTTTAAAATAAAGGACGTCTGGCAACCCTAGTTGTGCCCGTCTGTGTAAAATTAACCACCACTCTTGGGACAATTTTAACGATCTTGAACTTGAAATAAAAAAAATAACGATTGAAATAACTTTGTAAATACAACTATTTGATAAAAAGGGATCAACATGTTTCAAAACCGTTAATTCTGACGATGAAACCATTGGTTTTGAAACATGTTGATCTAAAGTGGTGGTCACAAATTTAGTTAATTTTTTAATATTGAAATCACGAAATAAAGTGAAGTGAAATGCAATTAATATCCGTTTCCATTAAAAAACAGGGTATTGATTCTCCAATCCAGGTCGCTTGCAATCGCCGTCGAAAGTACATACATTGGTCGACATTATTATTCTTGAGTCTCGTCAACGGTACATACTTACATACGCCAAAGGTCAGCCATTCCACTCGAACAACAAGTGGGTCTAACCAGATGGAATGACTTCTGATGTTTGGCGTTTGTAATTGTGTATCTTCGACGAGACTCAAGAATAAGAAAGTCGACCAATGTATATACTTTTGACAGCGATTACGAGCAGGCTTGGTTGGAGAATCGATATCGAGGACTCACTCCCAATGAACATCAGTGTTCCAATGCTCGATTTGCTTTACTAAGTCCTTTGAATAAAACACGAGCATTAGCCTAGTGTGAGAGTCAAAAGAAAATGTACTGCATCATCTTGTAAATATTTATTAAAAATAAATAAAAATTTAAACGTATTTTTGTTTTAGTATTTGTATATTTTATTACATTCCGGAAATAAGAAGAGAAAGGAAGATAAGATTCGTAGGTATTTGTCAAATATTCAAAGCTAGGACTAGGGTCGAGTTAACAATAAAATCAGGTTATCTCAGATAATGCATAAAATTTATATGATTCATTAAATATCTCCTAAAAAGTATGCGATCCTATCTAATATTGCAATATTTTTGGCACTGGGATGATTTTTATATGATCATCTTAATATTCGGCGTTGACCGTTGATATATAATGGGAAAGGCGGCTATCATGGTACAAAAATGACGTTTTAAAACCCAATAGAAAAAATCTAGAAATCCGGAGACCGGTAAGGCCATTAAGTTGGACCAAGACGGCTGATAAATCTGTATGGATAACCTACTCGTTTAAACTTATCCACATATATACATCTGTGTGGATAAGCCAAAAGGAGTAGGTTATCCATATAGATATATCAGCCGTCTCGGGGTTCAAAATGGTACCAAGAAGGCTGATACATTTGTATGAATAACCTACTCTTTTAAGCTTATTCACACACATACATATGTGTGGATACGCCTAAAGGAGTAGGTTATCCATATAGATATATCAGCCGTCTCGGTTCAAAATGGTACCAAGAAGGCTGATACATTTGTATGAATAACCTACTCCTTTAAGCTTATTCACACACATACATATGTGTGGATACGCCTAAAGGAGTAGGTTATCCATATAGATATATCAGCCGTCTCGGTTCAAAATGGCACCAAGAAGGCTGATACATTTGTATGAATAACCTACTCCTTTAAGCTTATCCACAAATATACGTCTGTGTGGATAAGCCTAAAGGAGTCGGTTATCCGTACAGATGTATCAGCCGTCTTGGTTCAAAATGGTACCAAAACGGCTAATACATCTGTGTGGATAAGCTTAAAGGAGAAGGTCTATGCAAAACCAATAAATATCGTAAATAATTTGAAACAACACCACCATATTGAAGCCATACAAGAAAGAATAAATGTCGCATGAAGTGCAACACAGATAAATGGATATATTGTTTTAAATGCCGCTTTGAACACCGCCTTGGATTTTCATATGTGCGCGGAGAAAACTTATCGATATAAAATATTTATAATTAATTGAATTACAAATATTTTATCTTTTCAAATTTTTCGTAATCCTGTTAAAAACTGAATCGCAGGCTTTTAACGAATGAAATGACAGGTTTCTGAACAAAATTTCTTCAACACACGAATGTATTATCCCGACGTCGGAACAGGTGTTCATAATAATTCCAACAAAGATTTTTTCATGCTGCCCAAGATACGCGGCACAAAATACGCCTAAGTATGGCTGTAGCCGATGAAAATACGCCGATTATTTATTTTTGTATTTATTTTATTTATTTTATTTATTTAGTACAGGTGATGATACAATGACACATGTAGATAAAAAATACTTTGACTGCCCAACTAGGAGGAATTCCCGTTTTAGGACAGTCACTAGGATTGACAGTCCGTTGATGACAGTCGTTAGGATTATATACTAAGTCATCCAGTTTGCATTCTGAGCTGCCTGTTGTGTGATTGTGCATGAAGTTAATATGGATCTGCTAGAAGTCTTAGCTATGTTCGAAATACGATCCGCGCGAGACTTCTAGGCACTATTACGCTAACCTAACCTAACGAAATATCAATACGCATGATGAGTCCGTACAGGAGAATTTGTATGTAGCGCGATGTATACGTGTAACGCAACGTAAAATGAGCAGCGCAAGATACGCTCAGTGTGTTTCGGGCCTAAGGATAGTTTAAAAATATAACTTCAAAATTCCTGTAGATAAGTAGGTCAATTGATAGATTAATATCGAAAGGTATCGTCTAGTATAATATTTGTCAATGGATATTATACTTTTATGAACACCACTAAGGATATAACGTAAAAAATGGTTTCGCCAGGACTAAATAAAGAGAACCCTCTATTGTCACGAGGTCACTCTGCGTGAATTCAAATAAAACCCTAGTAATGCCCATAAATACGCTTAGCTCTGTGCTTTTTATCAAATCACAATAACGCAAGAACAGAAAGAAAATTTGATGTATGTAGGTGCACTTCTCTGTGTCATACGGAAGTTTTAGTTGTCTGAACCCAGTTGGTTTTAGGATAGCCAATATAGCGTTATGGTCGTAGATAATAGAATCGAGGAAGATGGGTCATGCAGCATTAGATACTAGTATGAAATAGCACGCACTAAAAACGTTGTCGACATCGTTCACCCGTGCAAAGGGGCGCTCTGCTTTTTTTACATGAACTTCACACATTAGGCCCCGAGGAAAATAATGTCTCTCAGGGTCCCTTCTCATCTATGGGGATTTTTTGTGAAGGTTCTTTTTGAGGAGATAAAGGAGTGAACATGGGCCTTGAAGAGACCCCTGTTTTAGGATGAAGGAAACACAAAGGCGAGCTATGAAACCCAATATAGGCATGCGATCTGTATTGTAATGTAGCAGATATACCAGGGTAAAAATAATGCGACGTATTTCTTTATAAAGTTGAAGATACATTCGCTATACGTATCATGGCATGAAGTATTTCATAATATCGCTCGCCATTCACTATTAATGAGAATGTATGGCAAGCGATGTGCTGAAATTGGCCAAGCCATGATGTGTATAGTGTAATGTGGCGCGCTTATATCGTGGTCTGAAACAGGCATAAAAGTTACAGATTACCAGATTATATAGTGCTAGTATACTTCATGTCTATTCTACGAGTATCTGCTTAAATTTTAGGTTTCCTAAGACGAATTTAACGAGAACACAAAACAAAATTTATTTAATAAAAATTAAAATGATCAATGAACTCCCTTTTAAATATAAAAGAAGCAAAAAGTCTTGAAAGAAAGAAAAGAAAAGAAAGGTACCTAGGTGTTGATATTTGAATACTAAACATAACTAAAAACATTCTGAATTATGACAATAGACGGAACAGTAAATGAACAGTAAGTTAGTATATCTTAATCAGGAGTATGTGTAAACAATATTAACTACGCAGATGATATGGTTCTTCTAGCACCGTCACTTAGCGCACTGATGAAACTACTCCAAATATGTGAAGATTTTGCAAAAAATCATAACCTTGTATATAATACGTCCAAATCAATAGTTATGGTTTTCAAATGCAAAAACGAAAACATGCTAACACCTTCAGTATGGCTAGATGGAAGGAAAATGGATGTTAGTCGTAGCGTCAAATACCTGGGACATATTATCACAGACGACCTGAAAGACATCGAGGATATGGAAAGGCAAAGAAGAGCGATATCCGTTAGAGCAGGTATGCTGTCAAGGCGTTTTTATCTCTGTAGTACAAATGTGAAAAAGATTCTTTTCAATGCCTTTTGCACTTCGCTGTATACGTCAGAGCTGTGGGTGGATTACACTTCATCCCAATGGCATAAGATAAAAGTTGCTTACAATAATGCATATCGCCAACTATTCTGCATACCGAGATACTGCAGCGCCACGGAAATGTTCCTGGAGGGACGAGTACACTCTTTCAGAGCGCTTCTCCGCCATCACATGGGAAGCTTGTGGCGCAGACTACGCCAATCTAGTAACAAAATCATCGCTGCCATGGTTGCCTGGATGGAGTCTCCTCTGATGGCCCTCTGGAGACGGGAGATGTGCAAATATCCCCCATAAACGGCTGTTCACGCTCATTTTTGTGTCTATATTATATCTTTTTTCACTTAAATTCCGCTTTTTTGTGCCTGTCGGAATCACCTATGTTATTACCAACCTTATTATTATTTTTATTACCTATTATGTATATTATTTCAAATATGGAATGTATTGCATTGCACTACCCCTGCATACATACTGGAATAAATTCTTATTATTATTATTATTATTATTATTAATCGTCCAGAGTAGAAGGTAGCTCATCATTTATTGTCCTCATGGTGAAAATATTCTTGTTTAATGAATGAAATATTTTCTTTCATCAAGTTTTGAACCCGTGACGCCGTGACCTTACAGACCTTCCGAGGATTTAACTTAGGAATTGAGTCTTAAGAACCTAAAGTTGTCACGTAGTTGGTTTGTTTCGTTTACTAGATCAATAATGATTCGATTTTTCTTTCTATATTTTTTTTATGAATGAAGAGGTTGTTGGCTGTTTTAAGATAACGTAGAAACGATTCTCGAAGAGAATGTCGACACTTCCGATTGTTGCTCAGGCCTCTGGCAAATTGACAGATTTATTTCTTGTTTGATATATTTCAAGATGGAGATTTCTGAACGTATCCGAAAACCAAATTTTTTTTGAAAGGTTTACATCACCTATACACATATCATTTTTTTGAATATTCTAATTTTTATATCAAACATTTTTTTAAATCTCACCCTACGAAAAAAAGTGTTATAAAAATTAATGCCATCTCTTTTTTGCCGTTTCGTATAAAAATATATAATATTTTTTTTTTTTTAAGTTTAATATTTTTTTCTCAATTTGCGAACGGAACCGTAAATATTATGTGGTTGATTTCTGTATTCGAATATAAAGCGTGGTGTTTTTTCTTCCTATTACCATTTAGTTCATATTTTTAACTATAACGGTAAGGCAGAAACAAGATCATATGAGCTTTTCCGAAAAGCGAACAAATCGATTCTACGGCAAATGTTGTTTTTTTTTTGTATTACAGACTGCTTGTCCATTTACAATACACATGTAACATTAACTACATATAGATGATACGAAACAATGAAAAAAAAAGAATATAAATAACAAGTTATAAATAGTGATTTTTGGCATTGACATGCCTCTTGAATTCTTCAAGGCTACTATTAAAAATATCGATAGTCTTGGAGGCGTTGTTTAACAGCACCATACCTCGCGTCATGCTATGCCGAGCCAGTACGTCCGTTCTGCCACGTGGGATACATCGCAGATCATGGTGCCGTCCCTGGCTGTAGTTGTTCGGTACGAACAACTTATAGCATTCCAGAAGGTATGGGCTATCTATTAAATTATTAAGAATTTTGTACGCCGTTACTGCAAGGGCCCCACTCCTCCTCGAGTGGAGACTTTGGTAGCGCGTTTCGGCAAGCAAATCTTCGTGATGCATGAATCGCGGGTACTCTCCGTGCATTCTTTTTTTCAAAAATGTTTGCGGAAAACTCGACCCTCGACGACGGAGGTGCTGTTCCGCCGTCGGTTCCTCACTGCGGCTTCTATATGAAAAAGCTGAGGATCCGGCATCGGGATGTACTCCACGTTATACGGGGGCTCGATGTTAACAAAGCTAGTGGACCTGATGGAATACCTGCCCTGGTATTGCAGAGGTGTGCTGCGGAAATAGTTCCAGTTTTGACAAAGCTCTTCAAAATGTCCCTGAAGTGTGGCACTGTGCCCTCTGGTTGGAAAAAAGCGGTCATTCACCCTATTCCCAAGAAAGGTGACCGCTCCAACCCGGCCAACTACCGCCCCATAGCGATCACATCAGTTCTGTCCAAAGTGATGGAACGTGTGATCAACGACAAACTGCTCACATACCTCGAGAAGAACAAAATTATCAACGACCGTCAATACGGATTCCGGCGGAACCGCTCGTGCGGTGATCTTCTCGCGTATGTGACGCATGTTTGGGGACGGTGCCTGGAACGTCACGGTGAGACCCAAACGGTCGCACTAGACATATCCAAGGCCTTTGACCGGGTCTGGCACCGAGGACTTGTCAACAAATTGCATTCTTACGGACTTCCCGCATCCCTGTGTACGTGGATTGCTGACTTTTTAAGGGATAGGTCGATTCAGGCGGTTGCTGACGGTTTCACCTCTTCCTCGCACTCACAGACATAGGAATTAATAGACGAGAAGATAAAGGCGAGGGGTAAAATCAACTGTTGAAGAACGAAGGGAGTGAAGATGACTGTGATTCGTCAATAAATCAATCTGACAGTAAATAGGCATCTCGCATTATAATATCACCATTTACTTCTTAAAAGTAAAATCTGCTTTGAATGAATAGACATTTTTACATGGGAGCGCAAATTACTCGCCACGTTATGAACAAATTTGCGAAGTCCAAATTCGGCAAAGTAAGGCAGCTTCTATATTCAGAGTCGTAGTTAGTTTCAGAGTATTTAGTTAAGACACTTTTATAAATGTTCATAATTTACTTCCCAGCAACCAACCAGCTTTGTGTTTCGCGTCCAGACGTTTCGCGTCCAGATAGTAACAACTGATTCATATTATACGATGTGAATATGCTTAAAATAAAATAAAATAATGCTTATATATGGAATGTAATACGACAATTGGGTTTATTCTCTTTTTTCGCATCTATTTTTACCAGTTTTCATAGTACAAGTAAACATTTTGCCGTGTTATTTCGTAAAATGAACCGATGATGCCTCGACCATAGTTCGCACAAGAATGATGACGTCACGTTTTCAAATATCACTTGAGGCCGTACGCGAGCCCAGCCGGCTCAATGGAACCGGTATGGGGAGTGGGGATAATACGCTTTTAATCACTTAGGGCAGGTCTACTAATATTCATATGTCTATGCTCGCACTCCATAAATGCTGGCGTCCCACAGGGATCGGTTCTGTCTCCGACTTTGTTTTTGCTGCACATCAATGACCTTTTGACATGTGCACCGATTCATTGTTACGCGGATGACAGTACAGTTCATGATAGCTTTCGAATTTAATGTTTCAAAGACCCAATCCTGTCTGATTACGTCTAAAAGGGATCCAAATGATAATCTAGTCTTCTTCAACGGAAGCAATCTTCCGAACAGGCCTTCCATTGATATGCTTGGTATAACTGTAAGTGACCAGCTCAGGTACGGGGGCTCCATCGAAGCCAGAGTAAAGTTGGCCTCTCAGAAGCTGGGCGTACTGTACAGGGCCCGCAGATACTTGAATAATACACAACTGCTGACCCTGTACAAATCGCAAGTGCGCCCTACTGTCGAATTTGGCAGCCATCTCTGGTCCGGAGCCCCTAAATACCTGAAAAAAACCCTAGACTCTGTGCAAAAACGGGCGGTCCGTTTGATAGATTCCCCAATCTTAACAAACGGACTGCAATCTTTAGAGCACAGGCGTCAGGTAGGTATGCTGTCCTTGTTCTATCGGTATTACATTGGAAGATGCTCTAAGGAACTAGCGTCATTGATCCCTTCGGCACCGGTGCGTAGTCGGGATACACGCCAAACGCGCGCCCAACATTTGTACACAGTTGACACTTGTCACATGAGAACGGGTCGCTTCTACGATTCGTTCTTAAGTTCAACAGCTCGGCTGTGGAACGAACTGCCGGCGTCTGTGTTTCCTCCCTCCTACAACATGGGACTCTTTAAGACCCATGTTCACTCCTTCCTCTCCACAAAAAGACCCTCCACACAGCATCCCCAAAGATGACATAGGCCCTGAGGGAAATTATTTTCTTCAGGGCCTCCTGTGTGGAGTTAATATAAAAAATAAAAAAAAATCTCAAATACATGTATCTCAAATTGTTATTGTTAATTGTTGTTGAAGCTGTTTGTTCCCAATACCGAACAAATTAGCCTGAATAGTTAACTTTCACGATCGCTTGGAAAAATTTCATCCAATGTCGTTGTCTTCTTCTTCGTTGGCATCTCAGGAGAAAGCGTATCTACCAGTCAAGAAAGTGAAAGTTTTCTAGGCAAATTATCTTATTTTAATTTTAAAGATTATTTATTCTAAGAAGCTACGAAGTAATAGGATAATGAATTTGAGATTCATTGCGGGTTTCCTTTTGCGTAGGTACTTGTTTATAAATTAACTAACTTTCCAGGAGTCCAAATTTAATTAATCCGGCCCGCTATTAAGTGACTTTGAAGCAGCTTTTTATTTCGATTGAGCGACCTCAGGATTTAAATGTCACTGAGATGATATTTCTGCAAAATTTTATCTACATTTAAAAAAAAAAATAATGAATCGTGGAGCAGTGGGGGGCAAGCCACCAACGAACGCTAACAACTAACGCAAGAGACATGCGTCTGCGCACTTTATTTTGCCTGCGATCTAGCTATAACTAGCTAAGTAGATACTAATATCATTAATAAATTAACTCAATTTGGGAGGAGGGTACGGGTACCGCCACCCCGGGAACCGACTATATTGGATAACCAACACCTCTGCCATAAGTCACCCCAAGTGATTCGCAACATTTGGTGATATATCAGGGGTGGTGATAATACTGTTAATTTGGAATTTAAAATGTGAGATCGACAAAATGACGTGTTATAATTAGGTTCCAATAATGGTCGAGTGGTTAAAGACGTTTTCCCGGTAAGACAGAGATCCTGGGTTCGTTTCCCAGTTTTATTTGTCTGTGTCTTGTTCTGTTTCATGTTTTGTTTAGATTTATTAGTACTATCTTCTTCCTCAACCATAATACCAGCATCAACAAAGCTTACCGTTTAAAATTAGCCCATTGATGCTAATTATATCGATATCCGTATTGATTCAATTCAACAGATTGCCCTCCCCAGCGGTAAGACCATTGGCAAGTTAGTTCTGCAGGCCGGGAGACAAAACAGTCTATGTTGTCGGTGGCGGAGATAACCAACGGGAATGTTTTCCATGATAGACGGGTTTTTAAACCATCCACGAATCAGTTTGAAGAAATGTATAGCAATGCGCACATCCCTTCTGAACTGTAGATGGTTCGTTCGGGGCATACCTAAAAGTCAGTAGAATAGAGCCACGGATAGTAGGTGAGGTTTATGCGGGTCTTGGCGACTGATTCGTCTTCCCACCAACTGCGAGGCAAGCCGGATCAGGAGAGACTGATTGAGAGAGACCTTATGGACTCTCCTTAAGGACACTCGAAACTTTGCTATGCACCACTGTGGAAGGGAAGGATTCATAAATCTGTCATTCCTGGATACACTTACCCCCAGATTCCTACCCAATCCTCCTACCTATAGTCCTTCCCAAAGATAACATTGGCCCTGATGGGAATTTTTTTCCTCAGGGCCCCCTGAGTGGAGCTAATGTAAAAACAAAAAAATAATAATTCTTAAAAAAAAGTCCATCAATATCACAAAAATTTATTGGATATATTATATAAAAACACGTCTTAAGGCGAAGCTTAATGCTAAATCACTATTTTGATTGATGTAAATAAAATCATTGGTGTACATTATGAATACTAAATAAATATGCTCCAGACAAATTGAAGGTTTTCCTATTGTTTCGCTTGAGTAGAATACAAATAAATAAAAAATTACTCAATAAAAATATAAATGTAAACTACTAAAAAATATTTTTTTTCAATAGAAAAGTATGAACGCGTAAAGGAAACAACTTAAAATACAGTATCTAAGTATCTAAGTATCTACAGTATCTAATCTCTACAACTTAAAATACAGTAGCTAAGATTATCTGTGACAGTTTCATTTCATTAAGTTTTTTGCTTTCTTATAAAATTATTTACAAAATAAATAAAAACCAGTTTTGTGCTTGAAATCGAACGTCTCTAGACTCCGTTTGTCAAGCGATTTTAATGCTTGTTACCCACAGTATAAGGCATACCAAGAATATACACATTTTTGGTTTGTAGCTTCCTCTTAACTTTAAAGCGAAATCTGATTCCAGAAGCAGCAATAACCCTCGCACGGTGTGTCCTAACGTTTCTTAAATTCGCCTGAAATTTATACCATTTTTCTAGGTGGTATGGTAAAAAATATATGTACCTAGTTTCAAGTCGAACTTAAAGATTTTCAACGTCTTTTCCTAAAACCATTTCTTCTATTTTACGTAGATGTAATTAACTACCTAAAATGTAAAATGTAAACAAGGCTTTACAATATTTTACGTACACTGGACCGAAGTATTTGGTACTTAACCAGCCCAGTTATTTAAACACCCTTAAAGTACTTAAGCCTTATTATTGGGCAATAAAGCACAAAATTTGTGTTTAGTCTTTGAAACTCGCATATTAATCCATACTCTATAGGCTCTTTATTTTCATTGTACAGGGGTCTTTATATTATGCTCTAGCTACTTTATGAACGGGCTGTATTACTGTCGTAGGATGTTTAAATAAGGTGAAGTTTCTTTGGGTACATGGCTAATGGATATGCTAGATTAATCTTATAGGTGATAATTATTAGGGGTAGGAATGGAATGTTTTAAGCTATGGCTAGTGTTGGAAATCTTTTGGTTGTGTGGTCTTGGTCATCAGTCATCATCAGAGATGTGCTTTATTTCAAATAAATCCATTGCAAATGGAAATGCAAAATGCAAAATGGGTATTTTCCATTTTGCACATTAAATGCTTTTCTAAAAACCATTTTGCATTTTATATACTTTTCTCAATGCATTTTCCATTTTAAATGCTTTTTTGCAACATTCTTCCTACTATCTCCACTCACCTTTTTTTCATAAGTCCCAAATATCAGTCGGTCCTCAACCTCGCTATGAGAGATAATTTACATTTGTCAAGTTGCTCCCTGGTAGGAGCCCCGGCAATTAAGTGATACCATTACAAAAAATACTGAACATGGGGCCATAACGCTGTAATATTAAATGTTAGATAGCAGTTTCTATGTTTTTACGTTGGCAACATTAGTCCCGCGCAAATTTTTTGTGGTTTCATAATCCGTAGTCGTGGTGTTTTTGGATTTAACATCATGTAATATGTTTGTTCTAAATTGATGTCCAATATTAAATGACAAAATTGTTTAAAAATTCTATAATTATTTTGATTGTTTGACCTGAGAAACCATTTTGCATTTTCAATGCTATTTGAAAATAGTTATTTTGCATTTTGCATTTGAAATGCTTTTTTAAAAACCATTTTGCATTTTGCATTTTCAAATGGAAAAGTTTTGACCCATTTCCATTTTGCATTTCAAATGGTTTTTGGTACCCATTTTGCACATCTCTGGTCATCATCGATCTAGCTTTAAACGGCGTATACCCTTCTGAACAATGTTGATTGAAAATGATATCTTCAACATGGGAGGTGTAAAAGATGCTTTTATAAGGCAAGTGGATCAAGCATTCATCAGTGTTTGCATGTGCATAGGGCATCTATTGAAAGGGGCACAATATAATTAGCAAATTTAAGTATTTTTCATGAACCGTGTGCTGATCGAACTACTATTGGTTTAGCTAATTCTTGTTTAACATCTAAAATCTAATCTAATATCGGTAATTGATGGTATGAGTTGACAAATTCATCTGATTCACATTTACCACCTATGCGTCTTCAATTTTTGCACAACCAACTTCTACCCCTTTTAATGACAGCAGCAGAAGTTTTTAAAGGAAATGTTGTTAAAAAAATACGCGATGCGAGACAGGTTTCCTAAAACAGGCATGTAATTGCTAAACCTAAAAACAGAAAACGTTCCATTTAATCTATATTTTCATGATCACAATCAATAAAAATATTTGTTGGGTGAAGAACTTTGAAGAATGTTTTCACCGATGTACATTCATACAAGTATCGGCAGTAATTTTTGCAGGATGGTTTCCGACAACATTATATGCATAGAATAAAGCACTCGAATGAAAAATCTAAAGACTTGTCTATTTTCCTATAATTCTGTGGTAATATCCAAGTAATCGATTCAGAATTCTAGTCAAAAGATTTAAGAACAAACTTTAACCATAAAAGTGCGAACTTTATCCTGTGATTCAATTCCAAAAACTATAAGAGTTGTGGAATACAGTCAGACAATAGTTGAAGTTACTAAATCATTATTTTTGTTTAACTAATTGTCTATATAATAATAATTACACTGTACACCATTACCACAAGCTAATTCTACTTATTACTAAATTCCTCTTTGCGTTAATTTCCCAACATTAATTTGTGTGTTTAGTAACAATAATCATTATTCGAACAATAACCCGCACAGTATTAATTGTTATTACTTCTTCCTGCCTCAGTTTTGCGCGAAACCACTAATCGCTTGATAAGAAATGTGATATATGTAATTGTGGGTAATGGAATAACCACACAGCGTAGATATAGTCACACACATACACGCCAGTGACGTAAGGTTAATTTTATCCAAGAAAAGAAGAAAAGAAATGGTAATGATCATCATTATAATATAATCAAACATATGCAGTTTTTTCGAATTTCAACAGATTTCGATACAACTTAGAATTCCATCAAAATCTTGGTTGTATCAATTCCTCTATTATATTTTTTTATAATTGTGATTCTTAGGTGGGTAACTATTGTTGTCTGGAAGTGGAAAGTGTATCATCACATTTTTTTAAAAATATTCCTTGCTTAACAAAAGTCATTTTTATCTAATTATCATTTTTATTCTAAAGCTCACTTTCTGTAATCTACCCTCAGTAGCGGCTCGTGACTTTTGTGTGTACTAGAGTGCTAATATTATAAAAATAGCATTTCTGATGTTTTTGTAGTTGAAAACGATTTTTTTTTCAAAGATTTCAGGAAATTTCAATTTAGCCGTGCGCTGTACGGATTTCCTGAAAGTCTTCACACAAAAAAATGATATTAAAAAAAAAAAACTTTTTCAGCTACAACAAAATCAATGATGTCAGTTTTTGTAATATTAGCACTAACCCAGAAGTAACGAGCCGCCAGTACGTGAGGCTCACATACTTCCATATTTTTTCACAGTGGTGTGTGTGTTTAAAAATAACATTTAGTGTTCATTTGACGCCATGAATAGAACATTTAAACAAAGATTATATATCTCTAACAAAGGCAGTGTTAGCAAAGGTCAGCACACCCTTACAACAATCTACATCTCGGTTTTAAGGTCAGTGACCGTACGTTAAGACCCCGGATTATTAGCTGCCTTAAATGTTGATAAGGGTTACAAATTATCTCAAATTTAATCTCCACTTAGAAATGAAAACAGTTAAATGCTGTAATAAACGTTTAGACTTTACCCTCAGAGATTTTTAGAGAACAAAGGCTTTTTGTTCGGAGGTTGAAAATAATCCACTATTCAGAAAACTTGAAAATGTATCCTTGTATACGCGGACCAATTAAGATAATCAGTTTTTTATACCCAAGCAGAAAGTTAAATTATTCAATTTTTAAATTATACTCGAAAGTTTATACCCTTCAATGTAATATATCATCGAAGAGGAAGATAATACTAATTAATGTAAACGATACATAAAACAGTCTCAACTGGGAATCGAAGCCAGGATCTCTCTAAAAATTACGTATAGTAATTAAGTCCCAATGATCGAGTGGTTAGAGACGTTGTTTCGGTAAGACAGAGATCCTGGGTTCAATTCCCAGTTGAGACCGTTACCTTTTTATTTTTCTGTGTTTTATTCTGTTTTATGTTTCGTTTCGATTTATCAGGATTATCTTCTTCGAGGATGTATTTATTCAATTTCTATTTATTTTAATATTGTTCCAATATAAAGCTACTAAATTAAGATACATTTATTATGTCATATAAAACCCTTGTCAGATGCCAACTTGAGTTTAACTCTACGTTATGGTCTCCATTTTTCAATATTCATTCAGATAACATTGAAAAGATTCAACGGAAGTTTCTAAGGTTTATAAATTATATAAATTGCATATTCCTATACAAAACATAAATAACAATTACCAATTACTTGAATAAAATGTCTCTATTGAAACTTTCAGAAAGAAGAATAAGCACAGATTTAATACTGTTACAAAGAATACTACATTTTAAAATTGTCTGTCCCGAATTACTTCAATGTATCAATATCTATGTTCCCAAAAAATCATGCCGACATTTCTTACCTTTTTACTTCAATAACACCAGGACACTAGCTTACCAAAATTCTCCGATTCCGAGACTTCACATCCTCGGAAACAAATATTCTGATCTGGGTGATATATTTCATTTGAAAACTAATCAGTATAAATGTTGTATATTCTATCACTTTTATTCTTCTAAACACAAATAGACTTATGTACCTATATAACTTCTCCGCTTCTACTATTTTGTTTTGTTGAATCTTTTAAATTCAATTATATGCGTGAGGATTCATTTTTGCCACTATATTTACATTCTTCTTTATTGTATTAATTTTTAAGTGTTTACTCTGATACAAAATGCTTGATTTTTTTTAAAGAAAAGCCCACTAGGGCGTGTAATAAATAATAAATAATAAAATATAAATATATTATGGGCCTTACTAAACAACATGTCTTACATTTTACACAACTGATAAACAACGCTTTACCATACATTAATGGTTTGTTCATTAGTAAAGGGGCTACTATAAAATATGGTCGTTAAGTAGGTATTCGATTTCAGTTTCAATCAATAGAAAGTCATTCTATCGCAATTCTAATCTAAAAGAATGGGAGATTTTCCAACTTTCGTTGACTATTTCTTAAATTGTGTTTTGCTCAGTTTTTTCTGCGTTGCATCGTTTCATGGAGCAGGATTTAAAGTGTGAATCTATTCGCGCAATCGATACACACGAGAAGTGCTGAGGCGTTTATCCGATCGTGGCTTCCACAGTTTTAACTCGTGATATTGGGGGTTTGATTCCAACTATGTTTTATTGTAAGTTGCACTGTAGCACGGCACCACCCGGAGAGGTCGGCTTCTATAATTAATATCAGGAAACTATTCATTAAAAAAATTATCCATATATATTGCATAAAATCGTCATCTTCCCACATATCTCACTCTCAGAACACTAGAGCTAAATCTAACAATCATTTAGAAGTGCCAAAAATTAAATCTACTCTTGCTAAAAAACATGCATCTTACCTCGCTCCTGCCATATTCAACATTTTCTTAAAAGAAACACAACATATAACTCAAACCAATAGAAAATATACACTCAAAAACTTGAATACATGGTTAATGAAAAAAAATAGAAATTGCATTAACAAGTTACTTGCAATTGCAAACCGTCCGTGTTAATAAACATGATTTTAAGTAAATGTAATTTTCACACAAATTACAGAAAATGGTTTCTAATGTGTCTCCTATATATTGAATACTCTTTTTCTCTCTTTTTTTTTCTTTTTTCTTTATTGCATTTTTCTTTCCTTTTTGCAATGTATTTACTATGGGTACATCATTTATGTTAAGCAAAATTATTTTTTTTTTTTCACATACACAGACTATCATACTGTTTGTAATGTTTTAAATGCAATCGCTAAAGTATTTTTCTTAATTATTTTTATTTTTAAACACAACTTTACTTTATACATATCATAGGTTTTTATGGGTTACTCCATCTCAATAAGAACTCTCACACTAAAGATTCTTCAATTATTTTTATATAGGTATGTAATACTTTACATCTAGATTATTTTATGTATTCTTTTGTATTTTTTATTAAGCCCTGATTTGTCTATAAAATATATGTAATGATATTAGAACAGATATTGTCTAGTGAGTCGGGTAGCGCACATGATTTGTAAATAACCTATTGATGTCAATAAATGACCGGGTTACCGGCATAAAAAGGAAAAATAATAATAATAATTAATAATTGTACCCACATTGTGTAAGCCACATACATTTTTAGTACCCACGCCATTGATATCGCCGCAATAACCCCTAGGGTGCCAAGAAATCCACCATGGATTTCTAAGTGTAATAAATTTTAATATCATTAGAAAAAAATAAAAATAATAAAACATTTATCTGAATATAAGTAGCTATCAGGAAACTACAGAGGATAGATATGTATTTTTTTTAATAAATATGCAGACATATTATCTGGTAAAACGGTACAATTTACAAAAAAAATATTTTGCAAAAAAAAAAAAAAAGGGTAAGTTATAACAAAAATTGGTCATACGAAGGGCGATTGGCATTTTACTCCTGGCATTCCAAAGGTTTTTTTTGTATTAGGCAATTCACCCTAAAAAGAGTGCTATGTGATTCCAAAGGTTAATTAACACACACACTCAATAAACTGAAATAAATTGAATTTAATATACCAGACGACATCTATTCGATAGTCCGAAAGTTTTCGAGCTTCGCTTTCTGGCCTCCCGAAGCCAAACATTTACTCAACTGCTTCAAGTTACAGAAGTTCGGTAAGTCGGAATATTTATTACCTACAATGGGACTACTGGACGGTTTATTGTCTATATCACATAGGTTATACAGAGCCGGTATGAAGCGTTTGTACAGAGCACCTATTAGAAAAAGAGCCCACTCGAATTGTACTTCGCCCGGGGTTAAGATTTTTTATTTTTTTTTTATTTATTTATTCATAATTTTTTGTTTCATTCATTTGATGATAGATATATATTTAAAAATTATATTTTTCATAAAATGTAAGAAAACGAAGAAATAATATATAGATAAAAAATAAATGTTACTATCAGAAAATAAGTAGGCACCTACATGTACAATGCAGTAATCAGTAAGTCCGATGATATCTATAAATTTATATAAACAAAACGGCAGTTAAATGAAATTCCCTGGACAGAAAAAATCGCAAAGAATGCTCCAAAAATGATTAAAAACACCGTTAAAACATTTTGTTCTGTTATTTAACATGTTATAGGTATGAAAAAAATTCAAAGTATATCTTTAACTGCAAGTAAGGTATTTGTCGAAATATTTTTCCCTATTTTAAACGAATCGTGTTTTATTAAAAAATTTCTCAATTTTTGTTAATTATTAACGATATTTAATATTTCTCGTTTAAACCATCTTCGTCTTCTTTTTGAACGTTTACTAGGAGCTTTAAATGTTTCAGTTTATTATTATCATAAATCTGTTATTATTTATTTATTAATTTTGTTTTTCTATTTTTCACATTTTTTATATCCGCGTACATATTTAAAAGCCTAGGAAGCGTTTAATAAAATTTATAAAATAAATAAATAATCAAATAAGCCAAAAATCATTTCCGTGATATTTCATCAAAATGACAATTAAACACACCTTTAAAAAGTGATATAGAATAATTAAAAGTTATGTATATTAAGTAAGTTATGTTATATTAAAGTCATCACTCTTCATGACTTTATATCACTTTTTGTAGGTGTGTTGAACTGTCATTTCTATGAGATACCCGGTCACCCAAAAAATCACACATGGGAGAGACCAGTGTGTGGATCTACTTAAAAGCAGTTAAAATTGACTTATTGTGGCGTATACAGGGTGTATCGGCACTAACCCGATAAACTTTAACCATCTATTCCTTAGCACATTTGGAGTAAAAAATGTTATGGGCACTTTGCTGTCCGGTAGCATTTTTCTTTCAATTAAAAACAAAAAAATTAAAAATTTCCACACTACATCACTGTCATTGGCATTGCCTTTTCGTGTTCAACAGCTGTTATAAGCAAGTATGTCGAAAAGCGTCTTCGCTCTTTCGCACACACTAAATAATAATAGTTAAAAATGAGACGAATGGTACCGTGCCATTTCGTTGTGATTGTAAAAGTGGTACACACTTGCATTATTCAACGGAATTCGAATAAAATATTGCCAGATGGGTTTTCAAACTTTGACAAAGTATAAAACAGTGGTGACATGTGGTGAAAATATGAATAATAATTTTTTTATTTAAAAAAACGTTACCGGACAGCAAAATACATTTTGGTGTGTTATTCCTTACATTTTTGTGTATTATTCCTTACATTTTGTTGTGTTATTCTTTGCGTTTTGGAGGGAAGTAAATTAATTATTTCAAACACGTTTTTTCACAAAATATTTGTTTAACAATTATTGAGGAATACGGAACAATATGGCGTCAAATCCTTTTTTCATTTTGATGTTTTTACAGAAAAAAAATCTTTCTTAGGTGTAGTTATTTTTTTAAATTTGTGTCTTTCAATTGTTATAGTTAGTTAAAAAAATATTTTAGTGGGAAAATTGCATAATTTAAATAATCAGTTTAATTATATATATTCCTGTTTAGTTTTGCGACGTATATTGTCGACCCCTCAGACATCGCGCCCGGGGCCAGTGCCCTTTCCTCTCACCCCGTTGCGCCCCTGAGTTTATGTGCGCCCTCTCAGGCAATTGACTTCGTCCGATAATAACTTCTCAGTCTGTACACATCATTAAGATAAACATTCCATTGTAATATCACTTGTAGACTTACAAGTTAGTTAGCGTTAAAACTATTGACTTAACTACACACGAAATCGATAAACTCTGTACAGGTACTTGCTTTTATCATAATGTTCTACACTAGGATACCAGATTCGCAAAAGTCATGAAATAAAAGATTCCTTTGTCTGAATCATAGATAATAAAAACTAATTTTATGTTAAAGATTTTTTTTTATTTATAAAGTAGGGTTTACACTATGTTTTACTGTGCCTGTCTCTCTAAGACTGTCAAGACAGGTTAGTTATTAAATAATTAAATATTTAATTTTTATATCCAGTGATACACTAAATTTATCATTTAAAAAAAGCATATTTTATACACTCTCCTACAAAAGCTTCCGCTTGTGGTTAGGAGAGGACAACTTATTAATAACTTTAAAAAAACTTAAGAAATTTACCCAATAGATTTAGACATAAATCTTATTATTATTTTTAAATTATTTTTTAAGATTATATAGGTACTCGTAATTAAAACAAGAAATTTATATGGGATGTACATAAAACATTAGGAATACAAAACAGTCAAGAATATATCATACGAGGAAGTTAAAATTACATGGTTGTACAATAAAAAAATGATTATTTTTTTTTAAATATTTGTCGTATTTTTTTTCTGTTCGCATATCAGCGGTAATTGGTTAAATAATTTTATTCCCTTATTCTGTTCTGTTGTGGTTCGTACGGGTGGTACAGTTAGTCCACCAACAGAAGTATTCCTTATGCTAATATTTAACAGTGGGGTATTATTTTATTTGTAGCTGAAGTAGTGCAATTTTGTCGTAAATTTTTGTAAGTGGGGGAACAGCAAATTCTTGGAAGACATTCATTGTTGGGTATACGGTTTTTTAGGATAATTTTTATAAGAATTTTTTGAATTGTTTCAAGTGGGAGAAGGGGTGATTTATATGAAACCCCCCAAGCTATGATTCCATATTGTACTACAGAGTGCGCAAGTGCAAGGTAATTTTTTTTTTAAATATTTTTAATGAGAGGACTGAATTTTTAAAAGGGGACCTTGCATTAAATGCGGTAACTATATTTTTTGTATGTTGTGCATGACGGTTCCATGATAACTCAACACAGTGATAATTCGACACACTTTTAAAAAGTGATATAAAGTCTTTAGTATTGATGAAAAAAAATTTTTAACCTAACCTAACCTACTCAACCCAGCTAATAAAGTTTTTTTTCATCACTTTATATAACTTTTAAAAGATGCGTTGAATTATCACTGTGATGATTTATCCGGTCACGGTTATCTGAAGGGGGTTATGATGGTTATCTAGGGGGTGGGAGCTCTTTTGATGCCAGGTTTGATTTTATTTAATTTTCTGAACCTCGGTACCTACCAACGTTTCAAAGATTTCCAAAATAAAACAGTTAAAATTGAAAAACAAATATGATGTTTTAACATTTATGACTAAAACGGTAACCGGATAAATCATCACATCTTTAAAAAGTTATATATAGTCATGGAAAGTGATGAAACAAAAATTTTATTAACTGGGTTATGTAGGTTAGGTTAGGTTAAAAAAAAATTCTTCATCGTTTCTAATGATTTTAAATCACTTTTTAAAAGTGTGTTGAATTGTCAC
The DNA here is from genome assembly GCF_061612785.1 of Hesperophylax consimilis. Taxonomy (NCBI): domain Eukaryota; kingdom Metazoa; phylum Arthropoda; class Insecta; order Trichoptera; family Limnephilidae; genus Hesperophylax; species Hesperophylax consimilis. The sequence goes on along the minus strand of NC_142850.1, from coordinate 18,188,782 downwards.
TGTGTTGAGTTATCATGGAACCGACTAAAACACTATTAGGTATGTTGACAGATTTTTTTTAAATTTCAAATTTAGTCAACTTTAAAAAACTATTGAAGTCATTTGGGGTTAAAATTTCGCGTAGTTTTATTTTTCCGCTACTTACTGATATAACTCTCTTTTCTTTTCTACCCTTGTATTGGTAGAGAGTGAAAACAGTAAGTATTGGTAATTGAATTTGTAGTTTTGCGCGTAGGTATAGATTAATTACATCGATGGAGATAATTTTTTAATAGGGTGTAAACCGTTAAGTGGTACTTAAGGTTTGATCTTGGCGACCTCCGTGAAGAATCGTTAAACTCCTTGACTCTGGACCCAGAGGTCGCGGGTTCAACACCCGCTGTGAGCAGATTAATAAGTTAACAAAATGATAAAAAAATCCAGAAAAAAAGAGAGCGCTGTTGTCTTCTAAATTGTTTTAAATGGCAATACCATATAGGTCCAATTGAATATTTTTCACATCAACATTTAACGGTAGAAAATAGTTGTACTTACTAAAAGTAGATGATTCTACATAATTTATTTATTTACGTAAGTATTACAGTTATGTTAACTAGATATTATTTTTTGGTAAACTAATGTTTAAGACAAGATTTTTTATGCTTAGCACAAAGGGTAACAATTATTTTATAAGCAATAATTATTAACCTGAAACACTCATCCACATTGAAAAATCTCCTGATAAAAGATACATGACGCCAACGGGACTTGAACCCGTGTCCTTTCGATTTCCTTCAACAAAATTTTATTATATTTATTATTTATTTACCAAATTATTGCTTATAAAATAATTGTTAGATATTAGGTATTTGCTGTACATTGTAACAATGGTAAATCATGTTCGTGGTATAAATATATAAAGTTACGAAGCGTTTATAGTTAATTCCATTTGAAATAATATAGACAACTCTCGTCTAGTTATATTAAATAGTGTAAATTATAAACAAATATAAAAGTTTAAAAAAAAATAAGAATATATGAAAATAAATATAAAGAAACAAAGGAAAATATGTATATTCACTTCGGAGTAGTCTTTTTTTAATATTCGAACCACCTACCTGTTATTTCATATACGATTAAGGCTGGCCGCATACATACGTTTTTCGTATTCGATTTCCGAATTCGTTTTCCGTATTCGGACATCCGAATGCACGGAATCAGTAGAAAATACATTAACTGCCGCACACGTTCGTTTTAGTTCCGAACGGAACAAATTCCTTACGCACGTTCCGAATGCCAGCCGGCGCGTTCGGAGAAAACGAATGGAAAAAACCTAATGACGTCATGTGGAACGCAGCTATTGCATACAGTTTGTTTGTGCCGACGCAAACGTACGGAAATTTCCATTCGTAATTCAGTGTTGCCAACGGATCTTGACCTAATATCGCCGTTTCTCATACATAAGGTAGCGTAAAGTAGCCGAATTTGCTGTTAGGTGGGACATGTTTAAAATTGATGTTTTTACGTGAAAATAAAAAAATTTCGTGGGGGGGGTGGCTAGAGAATTTCAAAAAAATAAAATTTGTCCCCAGAAAATAAAAAAAATTCATGGGGAGGGTGGCTAGAGAATTTCAAGAAAATATAAAATTTGTACCCAGAAAAATAAATTTCATGGGGGGGGGGGGGTGGCTAGAGAATTTCTGGACATGTTTAAAATTGATGTTTTTGAAGTAGCTTAATTGGCGACCAGTCGCCTTTTAGATTTTTTCGGCGCTGATTCTCGCTCTGAGTAGCCTAAATGGCGATATATCGCCCTTGTTGGCAACACTGGTTCTGACGTTTATACATTCCGAATGAAGAAAAACGAACGTTTGCGCTAGTCTCACGGAATTCCGAATACGGAAAACGAATTCGTAAATCGAATACGGAAAACGTATGTATGCGGCCAGCCTTAGTACCAACACTAGACTTGACAATATAACATTGAAAAGTTTTTTGTTGTTTTTTAAATTCAAATTAATATCATAGACATATTAGCTAAACAATAATTTGGTATAATTTTATATATATTTTAATCTTGCTTATATCTTTTTATCAATCAGATTAATATTTATCTTTATTTCTAATAAGGTTTCTATAATAATACGTATATTATTAATTTTTGTTTTACTATAACAAGTCATTTTTTTCCTTATGCTTTATTATTGGTTTTACAAAATATTATTTTTTTATTCTTACTTAAACCATGTACGACTACCATAATATTCACATGAGCCTAGTATTGAAGTTGAAAAAATCACCAATATTGTAATCTTTTAAAATTTATAAAATATAAAAAACATTAGAGGCGCTATTGCGTACTAAGTCGTCGAAGCATGTTCCACTACTGGCATGCCAGAAACGGTGTGTTGTACTGATTCGGTAGTTTCCGGTCGTTCGTCGTTATGGATTGAAAAATAAAAATATATTAATAAAACTTTTAACGCAATAATATTGGAAGTGTCTATTCATAGGTGCACCCCGATATAACATCAAAAGAGGAATAATAATATTGTGAAATAAATTGTGAAAAACTAATTACGTTCCTGTGTTAATATATCGGGGCGCATGGGCGAATAAACTCCTTCAATTATATTTGCACCAAAATCGGTGTTACTCAGTGTTGCCATAAATGTCGTCAGGTTGCCATGTTGTAAATTTAGATAAATTTAATTCAAGTTTTAAACTTTTCTGACGAACTGTATCATCTTTAATTTGATTTTTCAGGGTTATTTTGATTTATTAGAAATTAAATAGTTAAATAAAATGAAACGACCTTTTATAATAATACCCCGCCACGTATTGTTGTGGCTTAGTTAGTCTGTGCACATTGGCGATGTTTTTTTTAAACATGTTTTTACCTCTCACGAGTGACATCTACATAATATATAAAAACACACACATATTCGAATGCAACGTTTTGGCAAAATTTCAAAGCAATTGGTAAAGAACTTTTGGATATTTTAGATTTTGAACAAATTTTTATTTATATAGATAATTAGATAGATTTTTGACCCTTAAGGTGATTTTTCACGAAAACGGTGCTATATAAATTAGCCATATATTATTATATTATAATAACTTAATAACCGATCTAAACACAAGACAATATTTAAAATAGTTGCGCCTCGATACAAGAAAAAAATTCACTATTCATAATCTGATTTTTAAATGGCTTTACATATGTTTGGTGACCATGTTTGACTGAAAAATCGAATGTATCAAGTGAAAAAAATTGTAGTGTTTCGAAACGAAACGGCTAAAAATACTGTTTAACCTCAATTTTGGACAGTTAGCTAAAGAACAAACTATCAAAAATTATAATTTTAAACATCATTAATTTGTTTCAAAATTTTATAATGAATCAAAATCTAAAGTATTTGATTACAAAATATTATTATTCTTTTAATCGAAAAGGAGACCGCCTTCTCACAGTCATAAAACAAGAAACGTAATTTGCTTAGCGCACAAACAAACGGATATTGTTAAAACAAATTCTTAGTATTGGTGAATCAGCTGACTTACGGCACGTCGCTTTGTTCCGACTTAAATACAAATATTATCGCAGCGGTACATACACCTTCGATAGCTCAGTTGGTAGAGCGGTGGACTGTAATGTGAAAGTTGTATAGATATCCATAGGCCGCTGGTTCAAATCCGGCTCGAAGGAATCGGTTTCTTTTTTTTTTGTAAAGTTAACTTTTTTTTAAAGTAATATTTTCATGTGCCTACGTTTTCATTGGCAATAATAATTAAAAAATATATATTTAATAAATAATGTAGGTATCTACCTAATTAAAATATTCATTAATTTACTAGCTGTACCCCGCAACCCGTTGTGTTGCGTGTTGCTTTTACGTCCAACAGATGGAGATGTTTAAAAATAAAAATATTTGTCCAACAGATGGCGCTGTTTTTTAAAAATATAGCAATCGTTTTATATATAGCAATCGATTAAGAACTTTCGGAGATAAAAGATTTTGAACAAAATTAAATTATACATTGTTATTTATAAAGATAGATAGATTTAGAATTATAAAAGGACAATAAAATTTCTGTATTAAAAAGTCAAATAAAGTTGACAAATATTAAGTAGGCAGGTGTTGGTATATAACTCAAATGCATATAATAATTATATTTATTTTCACTGTCATTAGCAGTTAACGCCGATGTTTTTTTTATTAAATTTGGTTCTAAACTTGGATAAATCACATTGTAAGCATTTAATTACATGATAATTAGGTAGGTACCTATGATACGAGCGGTGTTGAAAATAACTAAAGCTAGATACACACGGCTGAGTCAACGAGCCAAGTCTAAACTCAAAGTCTGTGGGGAAACTTAGATGGACGGCATGGCTAGGCAATGCGCTGAGAAAAAGAGTCGTGGCTCGGCCGCATGTTTCAAATCCCCGGTATTCAGACCTCGAGTCGTAAGTACGGCCTCTTCAAGCTGACGTGGATATGTTCTGGATGATAGAAAAATATATTCCTGTTTTATGTATCAACCGATAAATATTTTTACTATTTCATTTTAAACAAACTTATGTTTAATATTAAAAAAATAACTATTTTATGTATAATTATAATTTTAGTTCACCAGTACGCTATGTTACTCGATGGTGACATAGCTAATCTCAGCCCAGTAATTTGGACCGGGTCCAAATGGCTCTGTCGCCTGGGTCGAGTTTAAGACTGAAGAGTTTAGGCTAATTATATTTTATAATAATGTTATGGGTGAACCCTTGAATATTTTACCACGAAAAATATCACAGCGGCTTAGGGTTTCGTGATAAGCGTTTAAAAAAAAGAAGAAGATTGTTGGAGACGGTTTGAAGGCAGCCGTTAATATTTCAAAAAGGGAGTATAAATAATATGCAAAAGCAACTTTTATTAAAATATTTAGAATAGGTTTTTTCAAAGAAATTGAAATGTAACATTGTTATCAATGGCCATTCAGCGCCATTTAGTTTTTTCGCCGCTGGAAGGTACCCCGTTAAATGCCGATTCTAAGTCAGTTTCCGCTTTTGAACAAATTGTAATCAGCGGAAGAGGACAACTGTCTTGTTGTTAAGCTTGTCAGCTTATTACAATTTTCAAACAAAGCTCAAACGCACCTAGAATCAACGTTAAAACGGGACCTTTCAAATGCAAAAAAAAACAAAATGGGGCTGATTGGCCATTTGATGACTTTGTCACACGTGAATTTCTACGAAACAGAATATTTTAGTAAAACACGAAATTAAAGAAACAAAGTGATTATTTCAAACCAGTAACATGTTAAATAACAGATCCAGGTGTGTTTTTATAATATTCGGAGCGTACTTTGCGGTTTAATTTGATCGAGGGAATTTCTCATAATATTTATTTAAGGCGGAAATATATAGTAGGTATATGATTCTTGGTGTTAATTAATGCCTTCATAATTGAGAATAACTCGTTCTTAGGAGGGAGTATCATTTTTAAATTTATACAGTAAAATAATTTCGGGGATACTACCATAAATATAAACATTCAATTTATGAACTTACATTTACAGCAACATATATTATGCCTATACGATAGGTAATTATTGTAAAATTAATTTTTAAAATTCACACAATTATATAAAAATCCTGTGCATACAAATATTTTGTACACTGATTTTTTTCAAACACTCAATTTTATACTACACAACCCAAAGTGCACGTTGAGGTTATTCTTTAAAAAAATTTCAGCTTCTATATATTTACTACTTCCAATGGCTGTTTCAGATACAACAAACGAACATTCTTTCCAGTGTAAGGAAAAAATAATATTGATTTTCATTTACTTTAAAAGTCTTTTCATAATAAGCTTTTAAGCAACAACGAAGAGGTGATTCGGTTCCGATTTTAATAAATTTAAAATAAAAATCTAATAAAGCTTTATACAAAAATTTGCACTGCGGAATTTTTAATGACTTATGCGCGAATTTTACATTAACTTTATTATATTTTCGTGCTTTTAGTTTTGATATTAAAAGTTTTCCAAAAGATGTCTTATTTTTTTATATCATTCGAACACTTAATTTATAAGTAATGTTTTTGTTAAATTTTAACCACATCGATTCTTCCTAGCTTGCCCAACAAAATTATGAGATAGTCCGTCACTGAGGACAGGAAAAATAAGATTTTATTCAGATAAAATAATTATCTACGATACATTTAATTTTATTCAGATATCTGCGCTTGTAACATTGAAATTGCTATTTCAGCTGAAAAAATATACCGATACTTGCAGTAACAATAAACTATAGATAATAGAAACAAAGGGAGATGTGGTATGGAAACGTGCTAACCGTTGCCAAGCTTCGACAAAACATATAAGGTAAAGGTTTTGTGTGTAGGTAGAAATAAAGGCGAGTCGCGCCACTGTGCGTAGATGCGTTCCGTATGGGAGAACGAATCTGGTTCATGGCCAATCTCCTTTGTATCTATAATCAAGTATCAAAGAATATAACAAAAAAAGCTTCATAAAGAAAAAATATATACAGGGTGTATCGGCACGTACCCGACAAACTTTAACCACCTATTCCTTAGCACATTTGGAGTAAAAAATGTTATGGGCACTTTGCTGTCCGGTAACATTTTTTTTTTAATAAAAAATTTACTATTCATATTATCACCACATGTCACCAATGTTTTATCCTTTGTACAAGTTTGAAAACCCGTCTGGCAATATTTTGTCCGAGTTTTGTTGAATAATGTACGTACGTACCTACGTTGGCGCGCTTTTACAATCACAAAGAAATGGCACGGCACCATTCGTCTCATTTTTAACTATTATTATTTAGTGTGTACGAAAGAGCGAGGACACTTTCTGACACACTTGCTAATAACAGCTGTTGAACACGAGAAACAATGCAAATGACAGTGACGGAGTGTGGATTTTTTATTTATTTTTTGTTTTTAATGGAAAAAAAATGTTACCGGACAGCAAAGCGTCCATAACATTTTTTACTCCAAATGTGCTGAGGAATAGCTGATTAAAGTTTGTCGGGTACGTGCCGATACACCCTGTATAGTCAACATTGTTAAGTCCTACCTATGAACGGGCTGAATATAAATCCAATATATCGGATTTTTTCCACACTTTGCTCGGGTGGCATTCAGTGATAGGGCGGGATGACTTTCCAAATAGCATCCCTCAACCCTTACTTGCTACAAAACACGGATTGTTTGGGTGCAATAAAGAATATCTCATTCACATATAACTCCTATATGGTGGAATTGACCTAATTTTGTATCAGTTTACTGGAATATATTTTGATGTTGGGAATCTGCAACATTTTATTCATGTTACATTTTTTTATTATTTTATACCTACATCTATGAATAAATAAATGAACGAATGAATGAAATGGAAACTCGATAAATAGACTCGCTCTCGATGACATTGCATTCTATCAACTTTTGATGACAATTACGCACAACCGCATTTCTCTGGAATCGGATGACATTTTCAAAAATTACAGCAGTTAATATACGAAATAAGTCTCGGTACCATCCAATTAGGATTTGGCTTAAGTGATATCGCGGTTGACTCATTTTATTCAGTCAATGGGGAGGAAAGTTCAATCCTCAGGAAACAATTTTTTTTTCTTTATTTTTAAAAAAACATCAAATAATTCTCAGCAGTTGAAAGCCAGTCCTTTGGAAGTAAGGTTCAATTCTCACACAAACCAAAAAAATAAAGTATTTTTCATTTTTTTTAAATACATGTGTTAATAAAAAGAGATTTTGGTACAAACACATTATTTTTTTTTTAACTGTTGAAAAAGTTTTTTAAAAAATTTCATAAAAATTTCTTTGTCCAAAATGTTTTGGTTTGTTGTATGAGCCTTTGACTGTAGGATCCAGTGTTTCTATTGTGAAACCTGATTGGACTTCCACGTCTATTGTTGTTTGGTGAATAAAGAAGAGGTAGGTTTGACAATGAAGTTGATTTTCTCTCTCAGTGGTAGTTTTCAGAAGGACTTAACGTTCGTAAACCTTTTTGTATTTTAATTGAGATGTCCTTGGTCGATCCACCCTAATAGACCTATCTAATAATGATTGGTATAATTCCATTAACGTTTTGCTTACTTACCATTTAATTTAACCGCTTTCTACGGATACTTACATTTTAGATAGAGAATTTGAAAATTTCCCACCTTCTCACTCTGAACTGATCAAAACGTTTTTTAGAGCTGCACTGGGAAAACTTACCACGAATTTAAAATTTGTTACGATTTTCTACAAATTATTTTTAATACGGTTAAAAACGGGATTTCAAGCATTTAATTAAAGAATTAATAGATTTCCTAGTAAACTTTCAGAAAACACGAATCTGATATTTTCGAATTTCGTTATTGCAGGAAAAGTGCAGGTGCATAAACACGTGTTCCGATATACTATGAATGTGCTAAAATCTTATTAGAAAACGCCCAGTAATCCCTTTTCGTTTGCAATCTACAAATAATTCATGGTGTGTTGGGGTGTTTGCAAGAAAATAGTCTTTAAGTGTTGGTCAGTTTATTTCTCTTACATACAGGGTTCACAGCTTATTTTAAACAGAGTACAGGAAAGTTGTAGCACAAAGTAAAGTCATTTAGAGTTTAAACAATGATCACTAACGTTCTCACTAAACACTTGAGGTTTTCCTGACAAGTAATGTCCCGAGGGAGCTGTTACTTGAATTCCCAAGGAGGACCCGGAGGGTTCCCTCGACTTGGTACTGGGGAGGGTTTAACTGGGCAATGACCACTAGGATTCTGTTGCTTAGTTTAACCAGGAGACTGGATACTCTGAACTCTGACTCCATATAGGCCTGCACGGTGTTATATACCCTTTGGGGCAGGGTAGTGCCGGCCGATGACGAAGGGGTGGGGGTAGCTCGGCCAATGGGGTGTCTTCCTGTACGGGTGATGAGCTGAAAGTTGACGAGCGAGACGGCGCTATGCGTGTGAGGGAGAAAGTATTCGGATCCGTGCATCGGACGAAATACCGCGCGCTACAATGGTTTTTATGAATGATTTTCTTTTTCATCTGAAGAGTTAATATTTCGCATTATTCTTTTTTACATTGCATATAAGTAATAATGCGCAATCAGCGTTGGATGTTGATGATATTATTCAAGTAGCTACGTCCCTAAACATAATTTATTATTATTAATATATATTATATTCTGAAGACATCATCTTTTTAAAATACTTCCTAACCATCTGGAGCCAGTGAGAGTGATTACAAATTTGAGGTACATGTAAGTATAAATACATATTAATTACTGTATGCATGTACGGTCATACTTGATATGTATATTATACTTTGATTTAATTTACCATTTCAAGTACTATTAGTTGAATTAAATATTAATTATGGCGTTGGTATTTTGCAATTACTTATTAGTTTTTTTTCTCTATGGATAAAACACACATTAGTTTTCTTCTTTTTTAATTTTTTTTATATAATACATATATATTACATAAATTTATTTTCTAATTACCTTACAAGTAAATTATAGTTAGCTATTTTTTCCATGTATTATGTTACTCTTATATACATATACTGTCAATGTACTATATAAAAGCCAGATAGGGCGTTAATGAATAATACAAAAATAATAAATAATAAAAAGTCATGGGGGCAGTTACCTATACCATTTTATGTCAAAAAGTCGTTGCTAAACTGTCTGTAAGTGACATTATTATTTGTATTTTTTACTCCCGCAATCCCAATTTCTTTCAATTTATAACATATTTATATCTCTTTCTCTTTAGTTTTTAAGTTCCAAAATAATATCTATTCAATAGTTATATGTCGCAAAGTGAGCTCAGAAAATTATTAAAAACCTGTTTGTTCTGTTATTTAAGGCGATGAACTACGTCGTTTAATATTTTAAATTGAGCCGCTATCAATAACAAACCTTACGTAGATGGCGATAAGGTTTAAATTCCCGCTTAACACCATCCGCCTGTTTTAATTTATGCAAGAAAAAACATGGCCAAAAAGTGCCTTTTATTTTATTTTGTGGATGTTCAAGCATACATTTTTAATTTATTTTTCTATAATTTTATAAATAACTTAATTTTCCATATTATACAACAAAATCATAACCGAAAATGGGTTCGTAAGTAGGAGATTTTGAACTTTAAAGCAGTTTTCATAAGCCTTATACAGGTTTTTTTTCTGGGCTTATAAAAAGACGTATCTAAAAAATACTCGATTATTTCAAAGGCCAAGATGAATTCTACTCGCAGTATTTAATTAAAGCATCTGAAACATTTCTAGGCGACCGAATTTTCAAACCAAAAACACATGATTTTGCAATACTACGTATGTAATCGCCTTAATATGTTATAAGTATGAAAAAATTTACAGTGAATTTCATTTGTCGAGAGATTTTTGCTCTATTTCAAATGAGCCGTGTGTTATTAAATATTTTTACTATTTTCGCTTAATTATTATCGTTTTTTTTATTATTAGCGCGCTCCCTCTAACATTTGAAATATCTCACTTTCAAACCATCTTTGAACACTTACTACGGGGCCTTAACTTAAATGTCTCGTTTTGGGATTTACAATGTTTGCATCTTACTTCTTTGTTTTTGTTAGGACAGTCTTTCCTATGATGATCCATATCGCACACTGCGCTATTGGAAGTAGTATTAGCATGCAGTATTCTTGTTTTTATTTAATTTAATGAAGTGAAAGCATTGTATTATTGTATAATTAACCTCATATTACGTAGAAAAATAGCCATCGTGCAACAATATATAGATTTAAATCAATATATATATATATATATATATATATATATATTTAACCTAGGACCCTTGCCTTGCCAGATCACCGCTCTACCAACTGACCTAATGAAACCTATGACCTATCTCCTTCAGTCATATTTAACTGTATCATACTTCGAACAAGAACTACCAACATTGTTTTCATTTTCTCACAGCACATTTTTACTGGCTGCTATCTTTATGTATGATCGCAAGATTCATCTCGAAATAAATGCAATCTAGACAGTGTCTTGGATAAATATATATTATTTTAATTTTAATGTGCGACATCTATTGATTCAACACGAACTAAATACAATCTAGACAGCGTCTGAGATAAATAATATTATTTATTATTTTTTTTGGTAAGCTAATGTTTAAGACAAGATTTTTTATGCATAGCAAAAAGGGTAACAATTATTTTTATAAGCAATAATTGTTAGCCTGAAACACTCATCCACATTGAAAAATCTCCTGATAAAAGATACATGACGCCAACGGGACATGAACCCGTGTCCTTTCGATTGCCGATTGGCGTCATGTATCTTTTATCAGGAGATTTTTCAATGTGGATGAGTGTTTCAGGCTAATAATTATTGCTTATAAAAATAATTGTTAACCTTTGTGCTATGCATAAAAAATCTTGTCTTAAACATTAGTTTACCAAAAAAAATAACGGCAATCGAAAGGACACGGGTTCAAGTCCCGTTGGCGTCATGTATCTTTTATCAGGAGATTTTTCAATGTGGATGAGTGTTTCAGGCTAATAATTATTGCTTATAAAAATAAATAATATTTTTTTATTTTTATGTGTGACATCTATTGCCTTCTTCTGTAAGTCTAGGATTAATATTTTATTTTTGTAATAACTTAATGAGTTAAGTTACTTATTAAGTTATTTAAAAATTAAAATATACACGTAATTAAGCGAACCATTGTGCAAAGCAAGGAAACGATCTAAAGGAGAAATATAATTTCCGGAGCTTCTAACATGTCCCGGTCCGGATGTTTAGAGAAAGCCTCATAAACGGTATTATGGCCAGGACCAGATAATTCGGTTCATTCTTCTCCATTCGATTAAAGATTTATGATCATCGTGGCTAGTAGGTAGGTATATTGGCTTCTTACGCAAAATCCGCTTTTTTATTACTCGCCGAAATACATTCATGTCGTAGTAATTTGTATTACGAAGATTTTCATCTAATCGTCGCGAAGGAAATAATTTTATGATAATATTGTTAATACAAACAAATTTATAAGTGGCATGGAAGTGTGCCGAACTACTATCAAACTGCCCTGATTACAAAAGCATTGAGCCTATGAAAGCTATGCGTTTAGCATGTAGGCTGAAACAGAGGCTGGGCGCGCACCGCTGTGCGTAGATGCGGTTTGCAGTATATACAATGGGTTATATTAATTATTAGTTAGTAACCCAAATGGTTTTTTATAACAGCTTTTAATGAACATTTTCTTTTATTGCTAACTTTATTAATAAACCTGATAGAAAAATACCAGTATTTTTTAGGCAAAGAAACAAAAATGAGGAGGAAAGCGATTCACTGCGCCTCAAAATGATCAACAAATTTGTGAAACAGGAGAAAATGTACGAAGAAGTTGCGCTGGATAGGAGTGCAAAGGACTAAAAATATTAATGAAGCCGAGATTCTACAAAATTTTAAGAGATTTTTTTTCAGTTTGAATTGTGCTTTCTCTCAAATAAGTAATATTGATAATAAAATAATTGGTCTTTAAATGCATTTAAATATATATAAAAAAAAACTCGATATTAAAAAATATTATACATCTTCAAACTAATGATAGTGTAATTTTTGCATGTTTAATTGATAATCTGTCCACTCACTGTAGATTGTGTAGATGATCAATGTTGTCTCACTTTTGTGCACGCGGTTCCCCTTGTATCTAATATTTTCTATGGTTGATATTATGGTCATGCTAATAAGCTAATAATTATATTGAAAGAAGGTTCAATAATTCGACGGCCGAATCCGTCCCGTGTTTATAGGTAGAAAAACACGGTCGAAGATAGTGAAGCAGACGGTCCACTGTGAAGTTCTAACATCAACATAATTTTGGCATCCGAGTAATAATACCCGTAGAGGAAAGACAACAGTCAGAAGACAAATGATCCCTTACTTCCAACAACTTTTGTTTGAGTGTATATTTTCGCCTTCTTTTTTTGTTTGTACCTGTCTTTTTTTTGTCTGTCTTTACAGGACCTGCCACTGTCAGTAATAGAGATTAAAAAACATGTTTTTTTAATCTCTATTACTCAGTCACGCCACGTAACTTACGACAGTTACGTGGCCTTTCCTGACCTGCATAGAAAAATAGCTCATCGTTAATCTCACTGCGAATAATATGACCTCTCTCTTGGTAATAAGTTTAGGTTACGTTTTCTCTCGCATTATGTTCCAACTGACCTCAGTGTAAAATCTATGCAGACTGACACATAGTTGAAATAATCTTGTCGAGATTACAGAAGATTAAACAACTCTTCAAAAAGCGCGCAATGAGCATTGTGCTCACGCAAAAATTTGTGTGATGTTTTTCTATGTTAGCTGGTTACCACAGGGGTCTGAGTACATTCCTAACTATTCACCACTTCTCCCCTGCTGCAACTCATTCGCCGCTCAGTACAGTGCGGTGAAGTGCTTCTAAGGGCAGTGTAGGTATAGCACGGCATTTTGCTCATCGCGCGCCCATTCAGTTTTTTTGTAATATTATTTTATTCTAACTGCCAAAAATTAAGGCCAAAGTTTAGTAAAATTTTAATTTGTGCTGAAAACTGCATTCATGTTACTTACTTTCAATATAATCCATATTATCATTCTGAATAGATGTTATTTTATTTAGATATATCAAATAGAGTGAGCATTTTGCTCGAGAGCATCTTACCTTGTAATTTTTTAAAGGCAATTCAAATAGATGTATTTAAAAAAAGAACACCTTTTAAGGAGTTAGGAATGTAGATTTGTCCCTTCCGTCATATCATACAATTTCCATTTTAAACGACTCGTACGGCCATCTGTATTTTTTTAATGGGATTTTTAAACATTAAAAACTTTTTTATTAAGTTTAGAGTCCTTTTTTCTTCACACAAGTTGCAAAATTTGAACCCTTTCACAGTCTGCGACATCTGTTAACATGCAAATAAGCTTCCGTTTAAAAATTTTACACGGACGTTTGGAAATATGTAAATCATTAAGGTAATTTTACCACGGTTTTAGGCAAATTTCTTAATTTGTAATAATGCCCTTGGGGTGATATTTCTCAAAAATATTTATCATATCCTGTTGATAGTCTAACCACCATGGAGAAACATAATTTTGTATTTTCCTTTCTTGTATATTTTTTTGAGAAAAACAATAAATGATTACAACGTTCAATCCAAATATTGTTTATTTCTATAAAATATACCAAATAAATATTTTAATAATAATAATAATAGGATAATTTTTATAGCACCGTTTTTGTGAAAAATCTCCTCGGAGGCGATAGTTCTTAACTTACCCGGTTTGTCGAACTTGTGGAAAACAACGTAAAAAAATTAATAAATCCCGGAAAAATGTATTGCACCACGCGTTTCTGGACACCGTGTATCCCCAGAGTCTCAACAAATTAACAGCAGAGTAATGAGCTTAGCCATCGTGAAATCGGCATAGATTTTTCTATCTGGAAATATGTGCAACGCAACTATCTTTGATAGGAACGTCATTGCCATATCGAACTACAGAGATTTTAGAAATAAATAAAAAACAAGCAGATTTTAAAAAAATATGTTATATTGTTTAAAATGAAATATATTTGTGTTCAAGTGGAGTATAAACTATAGCTGTGCCGGGTTGTAAAACGAGTCGGTAGTTCCATAAAAGTTAAGTTATTATTTGACTCAAAGCAAGTAATAAAACAAAATACGAAATATACCCTTTTTTACAAGTTACTATTACTTGAAAATTTTATTTTTCTCGAGAGTGGGAAAAGATTAATTTTAAAATTTTTGCAATTTTTTTTTTAAAAACACACATTACGTTAAAAAAGAAAATTTGCTGAAACAAAATCTGCAATTTCGAAATTTCGACCTGTGGCATGAAAACGAAAATTCTTCTTCATGTTTGTTCGTCCATTTAATGTTTCAAATGTTTGCACTTGAATTCCTATCGCCCTAGTGTAAGACCATCACAGTGTTAAAACGTTGCTTGAAATGGCAATGTTGCACAAAACATATTTTAAAAAAAATAATGTTTTTGAAAAGTTTTTTTATTCCGCTACAGTTATTATATAGTGAAAATATAAAGTAAAATAATGTCAATAAGGCAGTAGTACATAATAAGGCTCTGTGTAAATTTTTCAACAACATTGGTACTGACAAAAGATCACAACAAGTGGGCAACATTAGATTGGGGTCTTCTTTAATGTATCAGCCGGTGAATACTTGAACATCTTTTGGACAGTGGAGTTTTTCTTATAAAGTTCCGTTGCTTTATAATATGCTCGGGGAAAATATAAAAACCATACGTTCGTTTCTATTCAAGAAAATTAAAAAAATTTCATAATGGCTGAGAGTGGAGATTTTGCATTGCCCATGTCGTGGCTTCTGTCATGAATTACCTTAGGAGCCCTATATTCTATGTGATCCATCTGTGTATGTGTTATGTGATGTACTTATTTGATTGAATATAATTGTAAAGCAGCTCATCTTGACACAGGAATTCTCTAGAAAAATGAGCAGCCGGGTTTTTTTTTTTGTAATGGCTGCAGCTGTGTTTGGTGTGTAGATTTAAATAGCCCCATCTTCCTCTCTCCCATCTCCTTTCTTTCTGCACTAATAATAATAATAATAATATGGCATTTATATAGCGCAGTTTAGCGTCATTTCACTTCAAGTGCGCTTAACTACAACAAACTTAAAAACGGTAATTCAGTATTAGCGGCCATGTTCTTCAAATTATTCCTACAGTGTGCCTTACCCAATACAGAACTAATATTATAACACTAAACACACTGTTCATACAAAGTGATGACAACATTTAGAATAACAATAACAGCAGGACAGGACAAAACAAGAATATTAACTAAAATATAATATAAAACAGGAGGCAGTTTGTGCTCAGAAATGAGAATCTTCTGAGCAGACGTTTTAAAAAGGTACAATAAGGAGGCAACCGAAACCAATCGATACAGGCTTAGTCCTAGTGAGGTTGATTTTTATGTGAAAAAAAGTGTTTTATGTTTAGTGAGATGCAATAAATAAATAAATAAATAAAACAATTACCGGAAGTTTTAGAATATGGCTTATTATAAAATATTGAAAAGAAGTTAAGATTTATGAATGGTAAATTTTTTTTAAATAATTTTCTTTTTAAAGCTCGTTTAAATTCAGCCAAATTCTGGAGATAAGTAAGAGCTGAGGGAAGTTTATTCCAGATGAGCGGGCCTGTTACACGAAAAGAGCGATCATTGTAAACGGCTCGATTTGACCTAGAAAGTTCGATTAGACAATTACTAACATCTAGATCTGTTGACCTTAGAGTAATCTGTCTATTTCTTAAGGTTTGTCGGACACATAGTTGACACATTTAGTCTCACTGGCTCCAGATGGTTCTAAGCAGTTGGGACTCTTGTGAGGTAGTCACCCAAAAAAGAGGTTTTTTTTTAATACAGATTCAATATACCGAAAAACCAATACAAAATGTATCACGTACTTTTAAGTAGGTACCATTTCCTATAGAGTTCAAATGGTTATTTGTTCGTAGAACAGAAGAGCGATTTTCTCATTTTGGCGGTGTTGTCTTCCTTCGTAAACGATATTATTCTCTGTCACGCGCCGCACCGGGCTGTTCGTGCAAGAAAAGCGAACGCATTATTGTCGCTAATATATTATTGTGATTTTTTTAAGGACGGTTTCTCAGTCCTAAATCTACCAGTACATGGTGGGATCTATAACCCAATGGTGACTTGCATACATTTCTCAATCCTATACGCTTTTTACTAAATAATGCAGAATAATACATGTTAATTATATTATCTGTTTGATCATGTACATCAGTGCAAATTTTTACACTAGCGGCGATACCTTGCACTAAATATAATAGTTAATTTGCATATTTTGACAGAAGTGCTATTTTTTTTAAACTATATTAGTCCCAGAAATAGGTCGTACGTGACTTAGTCGTTCTAGTTTTTTTTTTTAAATATTTTTCGTTTTCATTCAAATCGTATGAGAAGAAAGAGGACGAGAGTCGATGATGTACGTATTACCTCTCTCCGGGACTACTATAATAGCGGCGATACCTCGATTTAAATCTACATACCTATACAGGTGTCCTGTGGTAAAGTACACTAACTTCCGGAGATGATTCTGCATAAATGACTTTTTTCGAAATTCCAAATTTTTTTCCAATACTAAAATATTTTTCCATGGAAGAATATTAATTTTCCCATACAGAAAATTCAACTTTTTTTACCAAAAACTACATTAAAACATTGGAATTTCGAATAAAGTTATTTGTATATTAGACTTCTAAAATCATATTGAATTACACCCCGAAGTTAGTGCACTTTGCACCCTGTATATTGACAAGCACAGACGCCATTGCCAATAATTTTCAGACTTCAGGCCAATACTTCGAACAGTATGTATTTGTGGGGACGAGGACACAAACGCCATTTGTTTCACACTAATGGCATTATTTTGATTTACAACGTTTTGCCAACAGCGCCAATTTTTAGACAAACGGCAATACTTGGAAATACATCTTATTTTATGATCGAGAACGCAAGCGTCAATTTACTTCGAACTAAATATCTCTGTATATTCTAGGACAATTTCAAGACAATTTCAAGCCACAAAAATTCCATCAATTTTTTGGAGAGATTTCTAAACCACATGGAAGTGATAAACTATTATGCATTATATATTTTCTTCCCTTATTAATGATAATTTACTAATATCTAAGCAATAAAAGAAAAAACAAAAATCAATATTCCCGGGATACGAGAAACAATTTTTTTTTTTAAATCTCCTGCTACAATCCCACAAAGCGAAAATGTTGCATATGTCGCGTTTGGAGACTTAGCTAGCCGAGGAATTAAACTCACGATTCCTGTGTGGGAACCCGATGCATTTTACAACTAAGCCACTGACGAGGAATTCAAGTTCCTGCAATTTTGAAATCGAAATAATTAGAGTCATACAATCACGTTACAATATGTCTAGACTTGATATTGTCTCACAAACTCAAGATAAAATGTGGCAAGTAAGAAATTCTCTTATGTTTCCAGTGAATTCTTAATTCAAACATTGTTCGAACACACGGAAAAAACTTACTGATATAAAAAAAATTGCAAATTTATTAAAAAATCTCTTCAAATTATTCGTAATCCTGTTAAAAACGGGACTGCAGGTCCTAAACGAGTGAATTAATATGCTTTATGTTAAGCTTTTTGTAAAAAGGGAATGTATTAACGCGACGTCGGAACACACATGGTCAAAAAAATCATTATATTTTCCCATTTCGTCACTATATTATATTAACTGTTCAAACGCAGGTGCGAGAGAACGCATTCCTTTATATTATATACAGATATAATATTGTATTACGAAATGGTCTCCTGTCACGTTTATAAAATGATTTTCATAAATCAGCAATACTCATTTTTCTTCGTACAAAGATACACATTCACAGAATATGTGCGTATGAACGAAATAAACGATAACCGGCGGCATTATCGCATAATGTTGAATACTGCATATCTGCTTGCTCGCTTACACTATAAGACGAACACCATAGACATATGAACATTAGTAGACCTGCCCTAAGTGATTAAAAGCGTATTATCCCCACTCCCCATACCGGTTCCATTGGAGCCGGCTGTGCTCGCGTATGGCCTCAAGTGAAATTTGAAAACGTGACGTCATCATTCTTGTGCGAACTATGGTCGAGGCATCATCGGTTCATTTTACGAAATAACACTGCAAAATGTTGACTTGTGATATGAAAACTTGTAAAAATAGATGTGAAAAAGAGAATAAACCCAATTGTCGTATTACATTCCATAAGTAAGCATTATTTTACTTTATTTTAAGCTTATTCACACCGTATTATATAGATCAGTTTTAGAAATGTATACTATCACATCACAATGTAGCGATTCTCAAGTGTGCTCATCGTTGTTTACTGGGGTAAGTAAATTATGAAACATTTGTAAAAGTGTCTTAACTAAATACTCTGAAACTAACTACGACTCTGAAAATAGAAGCTGCCTTACTTTGCCGAATTTGAACTTCGCAAATTAGTTCATAACGTGGCGAGTAATTTGCGCTCCCATGTAAAAATGTCTATCCATTCAAAAGCAGATTTTACTTTTAATAACTAAATGGTGATATTATAATGCGAGATGCCTATTTACTGTCAGATTGATTTATTGACGAATCACAGTCAGCCTTACCCCCTTCGTTCTTCAACAGTTGATTTTACCCCTCGCCATTATCTTCTCGTCTATTAATTCCTATGTCTGTGACGAACACGGAATACTGTATGAGACGACCTACTGCTATTATGTTGACCTTTTTATGCGTACATCTTTTCTATGTAATCTTATTTCTTGGCCTTAACTAGTTTTTGCAGAGTAATGAAAACATTTTCTCATCACACACAACTGCATTTAGGGACTTTTTTACTGAAATTTACTTAGAGGCTACCTGTAAGTAATTTGCTTTAAAAAAATCGACCTTACGCGACGCGTGACAGTTGAGTACTAAAACTACGAAAACCGAAAGTACTGCGATTGACGTACTTTTTGCTTGCCACTTCGAGATTTCTACAGCGCATCTATGAGTCATGGCTAGCTTTATGCTGTCTATGCAATGAACTATGAAATTTATACGGTGCAAGTTATAATATTCTATAAGTTCACTCTTCCCAAGAATACACGCACAATCTGAAATTCTGTAATTCTGGTCTACGAACAACGAAACATTAACTCTCTTCTGTTTAACGAATTTATAAATTTTGTTAACTTTTTGGCTGACAACTAATGGCTTATCTACGTCGTACAAGAGTTGAGACTGGTTGAAACAAAAGTATTTTGGGGTGTATTCCAGGCACAGACATAGGAATTAATAGACGAGAAGATAATGGCGAGGGGTAAAATCAACTGTTGAAGAACGAAGGGGGTTAAGCTGACTGTGATTCGTCAATAAATCAATCTGACAGTAAATAGGCATCTCGCATTATAATATCACCATTTAGTTCTTAAAAGTAAAATCTGCTTTGAATGAATAGACATTTTTACATGGGAGCGCAAATTACTCGCCACGTTATGAACTAATTTGCGAAGTCCAAATTCGGCAAAGTAAATTTCTTCTGTTTGCAGAGTCGTAGTTAGTTTCAGAGTATTTAGTTAAGACACTTTTATAAATGTTCATAATTTACTTCCCAGCAACCAACCAGCTTTGTGTTTCGCGTCCAGACGTTTCTCGATGTGATAGTAACAACTGATTCATATTATACGATGTGAATATGCTTAAAATAAAGTAAAATAATGCTTATATATGGAATGTAATACGACAATTGGGTTTATTCTCTTTTTCACATCTATTTTTACAAGTTTTCATAGTACAAGTCAACATTTTGCCGTGTTATTTCGTAAAATGAACCGATGATGCCTCGACCATAGTTCGCACAAGAATGATGACGTCACGTTTTCAAATTTCATTTGAGCCATACGCGAGCCCAGCCGGCTCAATGGAACCGGTATGGGGAGTGGGGATAATACGCTTTTAATCACTTAGGGCAGGTCTACTGATATTCATATGTCTATGATTCCAGGCTTGAAGTTGCTACGGGCTTAATTTGAATGCAATTGGTTCAAATGAAAATTAGATAATTTTTGTCGAATTTTTCTTACTACGTAAATGGCTAAGAATAATTTATATTTTAGACCGGAATTCTTAGTGATTGCTATTTCTGGGGAAAGAATGTGGACTCATGAAAACAAATAATTATATATATATATTTTGATGTAGGTATGCAAAATTAACCGCTGTTTTCAAAAAAATATTTGAGTTTTTTCTAGAGTTTAAAATTATATAATTTTTTATTCATTCATATTATGTTTTCCTAACATTCTTGCAAAGTGTGGAACTGTTCACGCTAAATGAATATCGAATGAGTTGTTGCGCTTGTAAAGTATGTAGGTACTTAAGAACACTGTGCTTCAAAAGAGAGGCAAAGCTTTGGATCTCGACTTCGGCCAACATCTCAAAAGCGCTTTAATAGCGTGGGAGTTCAAATAGTTCAAATGTCAATTTGCGCTGTATTTTGTTGTTTTGTACTGAAAACCATTATGATTTTTTTTGTGCATTACTTTATGTTTTATGGTACGTATGTAAGATAACCATAATTTGTCATCAATAATAGCATTCAAACTATTTCTAATACAAATAAATTGAGATATGGCATCGAATCATATCGATTGTCGCCGAGCTACAACCAAACCACAAAAACGGTGTCAATGAAAGAAAGTTTCGCATTAATAATGGCAAATGGCCCATCTCCATGGTTTCCATCATCTGTCATGTTTCATCATGTTTCAAACCATTATCTTACCTCAATATTTTCCCCTAGCTATAATATGTTCCCTCATAGCATTCCCAAATAGTTTACGTACACTGATTTTTATTATGTTTATTCGTTTATACATTTATTTAATGCCCAGAGGGCTTTTACATGTAGGTGGTACAATTTTGATAACAAATAATTTTGAAACACGAGAAAGAAATAAAATTACATTAGAAAATAATATATGCAAGAAACAAAAATAAAAAGAACAAGACCATACATTAAAAAATACAGCGATTTCACTGGTTTACAAAAATACGACTTCCATTTAGGAATAGTGTTGAAATAATTCTTTTACGTGATCCACAAAATTCGCAAAGTTAATATTGAATATATCGACATCACCTAAGTATTGGTTTCCCATAGTGTGAAACTGTTGTATTGGGGAGTTCGCAATGTAATTGCGCCTATGTGTGTTGCAGTGGAATAGTGTATTTTGTCATGTTGTTATGGTAGGTATTCGTAAGTTTATGAGTTGCAGAAGTTCGCAACAGTCAAATTTAGTGTTTAGAATTTTGAATAAAAAAGTTAAGTCGTTTATTTTATGCCTGTCTTCCAATGTGTGTATTTTTAAAGTATTTAATAAGAAATGATACTGTAAGTCTTCTAGTGGGATATTTAATTAAAATTTATAAAATGTGGAATTTTTTTTGTATTCGCTCAATGTTATTAATGTGAATTTGAAGGGTAAATGTGAAGAGAGACCAAACTACTGAGTTGTATTCAATAATGCTTCTAACTAGAGATATGTAAAAAAGTTTAATGGCTTGTATGGAGTTAAAGTTTTTTGTTCTTCTTAATACGAAGCCTAGTGTTTTTATGCCTTTGTTTACAATTTGGTGGATATAAATTTAAAAAAAATAAATTAATGATTGGCTTAACTTAGTTTTTCATCCAAAATAATTATTAGATCTCTCATTTCCGTGACGTTGAAAATATGTATATCAAATCCTGATATTAAATAAAACTATCCAACAAAACCCCTGAGTAACGGCACATAGGAGATGCCATTAAATTCTCGAGGTTAAAAAGAAATCAATGACGTCAGAAATAGAAGCTTTGTGAAACAGGTTGTTTTCAGCCAGGTACTTAATTTGTTTACTCTCTGGTTGCGTGACAGATTGTGAATAGAACGTAGAAAACGAAATTGCGAGAAGTGGGTTGTTGTTTATAATGATGTTAAAAATAGGAATCTGGTGGTTGAATGGGAACCGAAATAGATTCCCGAAAGATATTCTACAGAGCTAATTGTAAAGCGGGTGACAGATTATGCTATAAATTCAAAGCGTTATATATATTTCCATATTGCTCGCCATACAATCCCATACAGACCTGTCACACCTACGGCAGGAGATGGGGTGAGATCAATTTACAGTGTAATTACGCGGCTGTCATCTGTCAAAGTGACAGATCCCATACAAAGAAATGATATTCCGCGGCAGTTCCCCAATTGATCTGACCCCCTCTCCTGAAGAAGATTTTTGCGTTGTGTGTCACACCAACATATTATACGTATATGCCCCGCCCAAATTATGCGCGTATAATAAATATAGCGTAATGTGTATAAGGCTTAATGCGCAAAAATGCAAACCAACGCATCCTACACATTGCTGAAAACGGAAGATGTCACAAGTCGCTCTCATCTCCTCTCCGAAAAAATATTGCTGATATATTAAGAATCTCTTAAAAATGTTGGTTAAAAACGGGATCGCAGAGCTTAACAAATGAATTAACAGGTTTCCTGATAAACTTTTAGTAAATCGCGAATATGTTGACAAGGCAAAAAAATGTACGTAGGTACATGTATTCTGATTTTTGAACACGTGTTCCAACATCGTGATAATAAAGGATGTCCGGGGTAAAGTTGGCTTCGGGAGGTGATTCTACATGTTGGTAGAAGTAAAAAATTTAAAATAATTATTTGAAAAATTCTAATGTTTTTTATCCCACACAAATTTATTTTTCCATAAAAAAATATTTATTTTCCCATACAAACAATTCAACTTAAAAACTTGTTTTATGGTGATATAATAACGTAGTTAAAGTAAGTTTGTTAACACAATTTTTAAGATAAACATGAACAGTTTGTTTTAAAGCACGTCCGCAATAAACAAACTTTTATTATGCTTGATTGGGTGTTTTACAGAAAATTTAAATAAAAAATTTATATAGAGATAAAATATGCGCATGAAAAAAAATTATACACCTGTTACAAATATTCCAATAGACCGAATTTTAGTTTGGCCACCGCGTTTTGCTGGGAAATATCGATTGAATTAAACTTATTACCAGGTCTGTGTTGACTTAGCGTAGAATTGGCGAATTTTTAAATAATTATTATAAACATTATTAGAGAGCAGTCAGTCATGTATAACGCGTAGGTACACGCAAGGTAGTAAGGCATAGTGGAACATACTGTTATATCGTCTTTGATGAACAGATCTGAAAAGTCAAGTAGGTACTTCCCTCACCTTTCTCTTCTCCATCTCCTTCACCTCTCCACTACATTCAATAATAACATATCCCAATTGGAGAGTCTATAATCTCACTGACTCTTTTACGTAGCAGTTGGGGACTCTTTTGCGGTGTTCACATTGAGAAAGCTTACCCTTAAACCGTGAAGGTTCTACTCAAGTTTTGTTATTTAATCATTATTGGCCAGTGGTTTCAAAAAACTAAAATAATAACATAACCACAATAGAACTTGAAAACCATCTTTGAAATTTGATGAATTTTTCCAATTGTTTGAAACAACCCGGCCTTAAAAAGCGAGAAGCGCGAAACTGTTCCATATTCAAAATCGATCAACTTAAAATCGTTTCCATTCAAATGATCTACGGTCTAAAAAAATCACAGTCTGTTTTTTTACAATAATGGCGGGCGTAATAGAATTCTCACGCTCTTTTTTACTTTGTGAAAGCACATGTTTTATAAAGTATAGTCAATTTGAAGTAACTTTTTTAACGTTTTAGTGTGCTGTAGCTTTAGTTGGAGCGACTTAAAAGCTTCGTAACGTTGCCTACAACGAAATGAAAGCCTTTTCTCCTAGAAAGCACTCGTTTCAAGAGGGCTTCACGGAATCTCGAGAATCCTTCGCTGGGAACACTTTTAAATTACTTTTAAAATGCCTTTTTGTACTTAAGCGACGTGTTCATACATGGTTTTTGTGGTACACACGTCGATTTTAAATTCTTATTAAGTTTTTAGGTAGGCACTCACAATCTCTTTGTACTGCGAGCAAAACTATTCAAGAATATAATAATAGAGCGAGTAGAGCGAATGAGCGAAGAAAGGAGTGTAAGGAGAATATATGACACAAATGCGATTGGTGGCAGAAGTCGGGGACGCCCGAGGAAGACATGGCACGATCAAGTGAATCAAATACTTCAGTCTGGCCATGTCAAGATTCATAATAATAGAAGAGTATAAATGAGACGATGTATAAATGTGAATGAGGCATTATCAGCAACATCAGCAGCTGTAGGCAGACTGATGGAACCTAAGCGCAAGCCCAATACTAAGTTTGGTGATCGCGCTTTCGGAGTATCTGGGCCGAAGGCTTGGAATAAACTCCCTCCGGAACTAAGATCCATAACAAGTCCAACAGAATTCAGGACTTAACTAAAAACTTACATTTTAAGCTGTCATACCCTTAAACTAAATATACCATTCCTGAGAGAAAGTTCAGTTATATCCAATTTTCCAATTATTTCCTAAATCCTGTATCAAAATTTCGCTAATAAATAATTAAGTGTTAATCTCAAGTGACCTACCAGGTAAGTATTGAACTGTATATCTGCTATCTCCATTAATAGTTACTAATAACATAGATCACTGTAGAAATGTATTATAAATTTGTACAGCGCCCTTGAGGTAATTTTGCACAAAAATGGCGCTATACAAGTCATCCTACTCTATATATTATTATTGTTATTAAGAAGTGTATGCCAAGACCGAGTTGTTTGGCGGTCCGTCCTCTCTGCCTGCCCTGTGATGGTTATTTAGTTTTATAATAATTGCTCTCATCTAAAGTGGTATAAGGGTGTACGCAAAGTTAAGGTGTTAATTGTAGCAAAACTAAAGTGTTTATTTTAACAAAGTTCCAACACAATGCTACTAATAATAATAATAAGAAACTTGAGTGAATATATGTTTTATTTTAAATATTATACGCAGATTTAATAAATCTTCATTTAAATTTGATTAAAGCCCTGTGTTTGGTCGGCAGGTTCTGACAGATACCTCATAGGATACACCGCTACCTCATAGGAATGCAGACAATTTTGTGCAAAGTTGAACTGCGTTGACTAGCACAGTTGTTTCCACTGTAGTATACAAATTATTTCAAAAGAAATCATACTTTTAGGAAAAATCTTTTTAAAATTTAAATTTAAAACCCGAGTGGGATTGACCTTGCTTCGTCGGGCTTTGAAAAATGCAAACTTTGATAATTATTTTAACTATGAAATCGACATTTGTAAAATATATAAAAAAATATTGGTATTTCAGTTTGAGAGTGAACTTTCATCAAAATATATATTTTTTAAATTGTCGGAATTCTTTTTTGCGAAAATAATATTATTTAATATATATATAAGTGGGTACAGGATATAATATGAGTACATAAAAAATATATTTACATTACAAAATATATTTGTGTTCGCAATCTCACCAATGAAGAAACTGGTTCTTGTGCTTGGTGAGAGTGAGAATGAATGAAAAAAAAACAGGCAAATATTTAGTTAATTATTTCTGAAAGAGTAACTTCAGTTTTAGTTTAAGTATGTTAATATCCTTTAATTTCTTTATTTCAATCTAATATATATATATATATATATAATATAATTATTTCTTATTTTAAATTCCTAGTCAGATTCCTTTTTCAACCGCTTAACATCAAAATTCAAACACGTTTCGAACAAAATGCATGCTAAAGTAGAAACACGATTTTATGAAGCAGCGAAAAAAATTCAGTGTTGGATAGGACACGATTTCAGAATGAGTTTGTATGAGGTACTCAAGTACTGAAATGAGGTTTTGAGGTGTCCCACCTTAGCTGAGGTGAGGTGTGAGGTGTGATGGAGCCAAACGGGGATTATTTTCGTATCCTTGGGGTGGGGGTGGTATAAAATATCGCGTACGTGAAATGCAATTAAATATATTTGTATTAAGACAAAACCATTCGTAGTAATTAAAAGAAACAGTTGGGACAAAATGCATTCTGTGAGGTGATGGGACAGTTTATGTTTTTTGGGACATTTATAGTGCTTCTTGTATGAGGTGCTCAACACTATACGGAAGAGCTCTGGCATCGCATTTTTTTTGTTGTGTCTAGGTAATGATTCATAATGTGAAATTAGTATTTTAAATGCTTTTTCTATTGACGTGGGAATAGGTAAGTTGCCATAATGAATGGTATTTATAGAGAGAGGACATAATATGACCGAACAAATTACAAAGCACGTGAGGCATCGCCGGCATGGAAAAACCATAAATCATTCGCCTCCCTGATTTATTTTCACGTAACAACTGTTTACCCGAATGTCTTACGAGCAAATACACGTTTTGCACACAGCAAACATGTTAACACCGTTGTTTGTACAGTTTTCCAGCATTTCCTTCATTTCTCTCTAGTTCGCACTGACTTACGAACACAAAGTAAATTGTTTTTGTTTTACTACACTGCTTTTACGCTCAAAACAGTTTTACCTAGGTTATATAAGCAGAACTATTTTGTTAAAAAAAATCGATCTAAATGTATGTATATTATCAAACAAAACGAATTTCGTTTACACTTCTGTATATAACTGTGGTTGAAATAAATTTAGAACATTTTCTTTGAATTTAATTGTTTTCAGAATTGGAAGTATTTGGCTGGATAATTCAGGCAAGAAATAAAATACCTGGTGTTGCGAATGCAATACAATCGAAGGATCAGTCCCAAAACTACAGAGTTTTCCATTAAGAGGTGTTATTTTGATATTCAATCGTAAAAGATCAATGGTTTCATCGCTTGTGTGGCACGTACCTCCGTTTTGTTGAAAGCAAACGTTGTCCAGATCAATACCATCCAATTCCGGCCATAAAAAATAGTTAATCATCTCTCGATTGCGATCCATTCACCGTAACTGTTGCTCCAGCCTCATTTTCGAAAAAGTAAGGTCCATTGACTCCGCGGGACCATAAACCGCACCAAACAGTCACACGTTCAGGATAAAGAGGATTTTCAATAATAACTCTTGGGTTTTCCGAGCCCCAGATGCGACAAATTTGCTTGTTGATGAAGCCACCGAGGTGGAAATAAGTCTCATCACTCAAGATGATTTGCATTTGATTCACTCAAGTGAATTTTAATAATTTCAATGCGTTGTCGAAGCGTGTATCGTTCCATTTTTATTAATAACGTAGTTTTCATTTGTCAAATGTCAAAAAATGATAGCTTCAAAAGTAACATCTACCGAAATAGCGGGCTATTCAAAATAACACCTCTTATTGGAAAACCCTGTATGTCAAATGCAATTATGTTATTTGGGACAGTTCATTTCTATGCATCCGCTCGATCGACAGTATTCATCAATGTTTTAATCTGGGCTTCTGGAACATAAGATAAGCCCAGATTTGAGTGTAGAAAAAAAAGGACTCAATCTTCGAAATTAGGGCCACAAAGTAAGCCAGCTTCTGGATGCTTCACTAGTAATATTAACGTTAAAATATAAAGTTACAATATTGTATACCGCAGTCTTCTTTATATTACACATCAATCCTCTGTCTGAGATATTACTTTACACCGAGTTTCACTGAGTATACTGTCACTTTGATAGGTAGGTTTGACGTATTCTTATTGCAACAATTATTCCGGTCATGGTGGCATTTTAGGATGGGTACATTGGGTAGGTAAGTTAATTGCAGGATTTTACATATTCATCAAGTCTACATAATTACCTACTCCCATATATAAAACTGCGCGAACAGTATATACGTATAATATAACATTTTTAAATAAGATGTCATTTTCAAAAGAAGAACTAATTTGTCGAGAATTCAGACTGTCGCCATTGATGAACATGTGTTAAGGCGATGCCATACGTAGTAATGCAAAATCATGTGTTTTTGGATTGAAAATTTGGTCGCCTAAAAATTTTTCAGATGCTTTAATTAAATACTGCGAGTAGAATACATCTTGGCCTTTGAAATAATCGAGTATTTTTTAGATAAGTCTTTTTATAAGCCCAGAAAAAAATAATGTAAAGGCCTTAATAAAAATACTTAATCGACATGTCTTATATGAACGACAGACGAAATTATACGAAATGTTCGATGAATTCAAGGACTTCAAGGCCTCGCTAACATTCTTTAATAGCAAAATGGAGGGATTTGAAGAAGACTTTAAAAAATCTCTGATAAAACTACAAAGCATAGACTCCATTAAAAAAAAAAACACAGAACTCGAGGCAAAACTAACTATGCTCGAATTAAAGATCGACGATCAAGATCGGCAACAAAAAAATTTTGCCGCCGAAATAAGAGGTATACCGGAGGTTGAAGGTGAGAATTTGGCAAATATTTTATTTAACATAAATCAAGAAATAAAAACAAACACTACGAAAAATGACATTGAGACCAGCTATAGGTCTCCGGGTAAGACAATCCCCCAAAAAACCAGACCTATAATTGTGCGGTTTAAGCACGTTCACGTAAGAGATGTCTTTTTAAACGATGTAAAAAGGTACAATATGAATGCTGTGACTAAGGAAGACAAACTCAACACGACCTCAATAGGACTCTCCGGACCGCGCACGCCGGTATATATATCGGAACACCTGACTTCAACAAATAAACGCCTACTTTACCTAGCGAAGAAGACGGCTATTGATAAAAAATTTGCATTCGTATGGGTAAAAGCGGGACGAGTATATATACGCCAAACCACGGAATCGAGAGCTATACATATCACCTCTGAGAATATCTTACTTGCACTATGACTCACAAATGCAATCATACCCATACTACCTGTATCCCTTTTCAAAATGTTAATCAGAGTGTTCCTATATTTCATGATATTTCTATTCCTTTCAAAAAAATACTACAATATTGCATTGTTCAATCCCCAAATAAGCACGATGTCAGACATTTCAATTAATAATTTAATTATTAACATCGTGGTGCATTTATATTACCCACACATTATCAGGAAATTCTTATATGACAAATTTACAACTATATCATTGTGTCTCTCTGACCCCGCTACTTTACTTCCTTATTATAAGAAATTACTAGCTAACCCTCAATTCACCACTAATACCAATTGCAATTTTTATTTGTACCATTCGAAGAACATGAAATGGCTAATGTTTTCTCACAATTTATGTATTACAATAATTTATGTATATTATTTTATGTCAATAACTGAGCAACCAAACTTATGTACTCTTTGTTCACACATCAAAAACATAAATTTACCATCCCAAATTAATATTACCGTGTGGGTTTACTTACAGATAACTTACTCTAAAATGATCCAACATTCTTTTGAAATTCCCGATGAATCTATGCTCACATGCAACAATTATGTAGTTGATAATCCTAAAGACATAAATAAATACTGTTGGGAATCGTACAGTCTAAAAATTGTACACCAGAATATACGAAGTATTACCAATATTGATGATCTCGATTTATTATATTGCTGTTGTTATGCGCGTAGTGTGACATTATGGCAACCATATTATATTATTAATTTTACCGGACGGGCAGTGGTATTGAGTTCCAACTTTATTTTTTCTGTTCTATTCTTATGTCTCTTTATCTTACAATTCCTACACGTTCATTACATTAACTTCTCATGCGCTAAAAACCTTATGTTTTATTTATTACCTCCAGATTATTTAAATCTTGTGCTGTGTTTGCTTAAATTATCCATGTTGTTATTTCATTCAACTTCTCTATGTTCAAATACTGTATATTACAATATCTTGTCTTTACCATTCAAGATGATTGCATATTACATAAATGGCTCCAAATAATAATAAAAAACGTAGACTGACTATTGGTTTTCTAAATGCACAATCGCTTGGTACAGGCTTTGATGATCTATGTATCTATATTAGAGAACACGAAATCGATGCATTAGCCTTGAACGAAACTTGGATTGATGCGAGCAGAGGTACAACTGATAGAGCAATTCCGGGTTATAACTTATATCTTTCCCCTCGTCCTAAACGTGGGGGAGGTGTTGGTTTCTATGTACGTCGTGAATTATCAAGCGTTATACTACCACACGAAAACAAGTACTTGGAACAAATGTGGCTTAAAATTAAGGCTCCGAATATCGATATATGTTTAGGCACAGCATACAGAACTTGTAAAAACCTCTTCAATGACGCAATCGATTGTATCAGTGATAATTTATCTGACCACATGTTTCAGTGTGAAACACTTTTTTTACTTGGCGATTTAAATATAAACTTATTAAACAAACAGGAACCGGATGCAAAAAAGTTAATAGATGCATTGCAAGCATTTAATATGTCGCCAACTGTAAACGAACCAACAAGAGTAACAGGTACTTCCTCGACACTTATAGATGTGGTATTCACTAATAAACCTGAAATAGTTACACGTACACAAATTTACCATTATAAAACTATAAGCGACCATGGTTTAGTTATATGCGACTTAAAATTTTCAAAACCAAAATATATACCAAAAACAATAACTTACAGAAACACTAAAGACATAGACATGAATAGGCTAAATGCCGATTTGGCTAACGGGCCATGGCAACACATAAGCGCTTTGAATGATGTTGACAGTATGGTCACACACTTCAATGCGTACGTATTGAATATCTACGATACGCATGCACCAAAACAGACAATAACCATTAAAGACAAACACAAACCTTGGATAACAGATGTCATTAAATATATGATGAAAATTCGAGATCGCGCGTATATCAGGTATTTAAAATCAAAATTAGACTCACACTACACTTATTATAAACAATTACGAAATCTAGTAACCTCTTCCATGAAAAGAGAAAAAAAAAGCATTTTTTGAATATAACATCAATAATAATGTACATGACTCAAAAAAACTCTGGAAATCTTTAGAAAATTGCCTTCATGTTAAAGACAAAGTCGGAGATATACCAACACATTTAAATGACCCAGAAGCCATAAATAATCATTTTATTAATCACAGTCAAAATCTAGAACATAGTCCAATTTTAGTCAACCATTATAATACACAAAATCACTCTATAGCAAAATCATTTTCACTTCAAATAGTTGATGAAACTACAATATCAAAACACATTCATACTATCAAATCAAACGCTATCGGTTGCGATAAAATAAGTATCTCAATGATTAAACTAATACTTCCGTATGCACTCAGCACTATAACAACCATTATTAACCAATCATTACGGACAGGTATAGTTCCAGCACTGTGGAAAAATGGTTTAGTCACACCAATTCCGAAAAAGAAACCAATTTCAAGTATTAGTGATCTCAGACCGATTAGCATATTACCAGCATTATCCAAGGTACTCGAAAAAGTTGTGTTTGAGCAAACAGTAGTCTACGCTGAAACATGCGGGATTATACCTCGTCATCAATCGGGGTTTCGTAAAGGCCACAGCACTACAACAGCTCTGCAATGTATTACAGATGATATTCTTGCCTCCACTGATGCAGGCAAAGCCTCGATACTAGTTCTGCTGGACTTCTCTAAGGCATTTGACTTACTGAGCATTCCATTACTTATTGCAAAGTTGCGTTACTTTGGTTTTGACGATGAAGCAATAAAATGGTTTCAAAATTACTTCAAAGATAGAACTCAGCGCACAGTTTGCAAGGATAGTAATGGGACTCTAAAATATTCATCTGACATTATAATAACAAGAGGGGTACCCCAGGGATCGATACTAGGGCCATTGCTTTTTGCTATATATACCGCTGACATGATGCAATCTATTGAACACTGTGGTTCGCACATGTATGCTGATGACACACAACTATATTTATCGTTTGACGTAAGTAAAACTCATGTGGCAGTGGATATGGTAAATGGTGACCTACGTAGAGTTTGCAGTTGGGCAAAGGAGCACGCGTTACTTCTCAATCCTCAAAAAACTGTTGCTTTATTAATGGGAACTAAGCACAAAATATCATGCGTTAAAAATGGAGGACATGTTGTAAAAATACATGAAACCACCGTTCCCTGTGTTGATGCTGCGCGCAACCTTGGAATAATGGTGGACGGTGGATTGAGGTATGATGAACATGTTAAAAACAGGTCACAGTGGTGCTACTCGAGGCTTCGTCTATTGTACAATATAAGAGATAACATATCAGTGAAACTACGCAAGATTATTACTGATAGTCTTGTTCTCTCAATATTGGACTATGGAGACTCAGTTTACGGTCCATCTTTATTGAAAAAAACCCAAAAACAAGTACAACGAGTCCAAAATGCATGTGTCCGATATTGCTATAATGTCCCGAGACGCGAGCATATCTCGCCTTACCTCTATCGGCATCGAATACTGAATATGTCGAACAGAAGGAAGTTACATCAAATGTGTCAACTGTTCAACTTGATGAATTCAAAGGTTCCTTCCTATCTGTTTGACAGACTGCAGTGGTCCCGTGACTCACATGCACATAGTACACGCCAAAGAGACCATTTACTTGTTCTCCCCAAACATAAAACTGCTGTTTTTGAGGGTAGTTTTAGCTACTCATCGTCAAAACTTTGGAATAAAATACCACTGCCTATTCGAACAACAACATCGTTGCAGTGCTTTAAGAAGCTCTGCAGCGAATGGTTGCTGACAGCACAGTCAACCGCACAACATCATAATTGATCGAATTTAAAATGAAAGGGACACCTACTTGTGATTATTATTTTTTTTTATTTTTATCTATGTATTTTATGTAAATTTAATCCTGAATTTATATTTTATTTTATTTTAAAGAAATTTGTATTTATCGATTATTAACACATTATATTAAAGGCACTGCTGAAAACCAGCTACATTCCCGGAGAAATCCGGAATGTACAGCTGAGCAGTTGCCCTTTTGACAATATAATCATCTAAATGTATGTGTACAAACTATATGCAAACATGTAAAAAATTATTGTCAAATAAACGTTTTTATTATTATTATTATTATTATTATATGCCTAATCCTTTACCATCAGAGCCAGGTATCGTCCTTTCGGATTTTGATCCAAAATGTATCCATTTTTATCTTAATATTCTGAATAATTTTTTAATCTCTAAGCCGTAATAAATTATTCATTTTCCAAAACCACTTAAATTTTCGCCACATTCGTGACACGGCTTTATGCAAAATATATTGCTCGTTTTGTAATTGAATAAAAACAAGCACGTAAATTAACTTATAAGCGCGCAAGCAATACACTAATTAGGTTATTTCGCATACGTAAGTACGGAGTATCCACTTGAAGCGTAGAATGGGGTGGTTTCACTTTGTGACGCTAAACGTTACAAGTATAAATTATGAAGCGAGACCCTTACAGGTATAAAGGCTGCTAATTAAGTGTGCTGTCACCCGGGATCAAAAAACAAGTTGGGTAAAAGTAAAAGGGAGTTTTTACGCGAATTTACTGCAATTCTCATCAGTCTAGCGTGGAGGTCTATGTAGTGGTAAATGTACATCTCGCAGGTTCAGTTGTTTTGAACATAGATACTAATATTATAAACAAAGGGATATACGGCATGTTTGCACGCCTACAATTGCCGAGCTACGACTAAACTGCACGGACTTTGCAAGCGATGGAACCAATGAAAGTTATGCGTTTGGTGTGTACGTAGCAACAAAGGGCGGGGCGCCACTGTGCGTACATTTGATTTGTAATCGTATGGTAAAACGATACTGGCGAGAATTATATGCGCGGTTTCATACTACTGATGGTTCAATTTTTTACATTAACCCAACACAAGAAGCCCTAATAATAATATTATAGCGCCGCTTTTTTGATGTATCACATCAGGGGCGCTTTACAGTTGATGTAGGTATTACAAAAAATATAAATATTACCAAAATAAAGTGAAGTTAAGTAAAGTAAAATGAAGAACAGGAACAAGTGACATGAAGATAGAAGATGGAGACTCTGCAGCAAGAATTCTAGGTGGTGAAGAAACTGGACCAGCTGCTGCAGCGAGAGAGTCCACCAACAGTGCCAGCACGAGGCTCATTGATTCATCCATCCAGGTCTGCTGCTAATAAAGCGCTGACACAATATCCTCACATAAATAACAGACCTTGGCAGCACCGCTGTGACGTTCGACGAAGATAGAAGATGGAGACTCTGCAGCAAGAATCCTAGGTGGTGAAGAAACTGAACCAGCTGCTGCAGCGAGAGAGTCTGGTTCACTGTTCAAAAAGTTCACAGAACTGCTGTGAACTTTTTGAAAACAGATCAAAAACGGTTTTACTGAGGATTGAATCTTCCTCATCAGGGGCTGGAATCAACCGCGCTAACAACTGACCCAAATCCTAATTGGGTAAGACTAAAATTCATTTCCTATATTAACTGCTTTAATCTCATCCAATTTCAGGGTAATGCGTATATTGTCGTATATTATTGAAAGCATTGTCATCGACAATCGATCGGATGTGGAGAATTAACATTCGCATTAAAAGGTCACAATGAAAGTAAAATTCAAATAATATTAATTTATTTAAATATTATATTTACAAAAAAAATCAAATACTCGCTCGAAATCCCGCACACGATCGTGCTTTTGGTGCATCTTTGATCTATTCTTACAAGTTAAGATTCGTACCAAGATCGTTTCATCTGGAAATTAAGTATTCACTTTTTCAAGCTTTTCCTACCTGGTTGAACCAGGATCTCGTTTACCGTTTTATAACGCCTTGGCATTACGGATAGCGTCAACTGGAATAAAAAATGCTTTTCGATTCTGTTGACTTTTTTGGGTCGTTATCCGTGCTCATTTGTCCGGAATCATATCGTTATTTAATGTTAATGAAGGTACTTCTAAGAAATATTTTTGTTCGAAAGAAGTAAAACAGTATAAGATAAAATATTAAAATGGCCACAAAAACAATTATTAATAAATTTAAATTCACCCAATTATTTTAAAGCTTCAAATACCTGTTCTCAACTATACTCAAGTGGTACAAATATCTATGCTCAACAAATACAAAAATCTGTCCTCAACTGATACAAAAAACTGTCTTCAACTGACACAAATACCTGTGCTCAACTGATACAAAAACCTCTCCTCAACTGATACAAAAACCTGTCCTCAACTGATACAAATGACTATGCTCAACTGATATAAATACCTACCTATGCTCAACTGATACAAAAACCTGTCCTCAACTGATACAAAAACCTGTGCTCAACTGACACAAATACCTATGCTCAACAAATACAAAAACCTGTCCTCAACCGATACAAATACCTATTCTCAACTGATACAAATACCTGTGCTCAACCGATACAAATACCCGTGCTCAACTGATGGAATGTTAGTAATAATTTTTCATAATTTAAAAGCTATTGTATAAGATCTATCGAAAATACAATACATATTCTATTTGATTCCATGATAACTCAACACAGTGACAATTCAACACACTTTTAAAAAGTGATATAAAGTCATTGGAAACGATGAAATTTTTTTTAACCTAACCTAATCTAACCTAACCTAACCTACTTAACCCAGTTAATAAAGTTTTTGTTTCATCACTTTCCATGACTTTATATAACTTTTTAAAGATGTGATGAATTATCATTGTGATGATTTATCCGGTCACCGTTCTATTTATAGAGTGAATACTTTATATCGCAGAGAATTGACCTGTGATGTGTTTGACGTCAATTCGTGTAGATACAAACTTTTCACTCATTTCGAATAGGCGTCGATATTTATTCATTTTTATTTTATTCTATTTATTTAGAACAACATTTAATGTTTACAAGATTTTTTTTAACAATATTACCCATCTCAGTTGAGTAATTTAATTCTTTTGTTTCAGATGTTAACCCTTCATTACTTTTATCACTTTTGTTATTTTTCCCGTAAAAACAAATACTTTTTAGAAACGATATTAAATTATCTTTCTGGTGTATGTATTTAAAGTACCTAAACATTAATATCAAAAGTGAAAAATTATGTCAAAATGGTTATTCACATCTTTAATAATTATAGAAAAAATTAGAGAAGTCGATATTTCGAAAACAAATTCTTTTGTTTGGGGAAACTGTAAAAAAAACTGTACATTCATATTTATCTCGTTCATACAATAATTTTTTTTTTTAAAGTAAACTGATTGTTACAATAGCGGCGCGAAATATGAACTATTCCTTTTGATAATTTTAGGATTTTATTAATAGATTTCACTTGTCCTCGTACAAGACTGCAGATCGCTAATGAGCAAACAGTTTCACAGAAAGTCAATTTTCAAGTTCCGATAATGTTCTATTTAAATCCTGTAATTAATCATTATTGGCCAGTTGTTTCACAAAACTGAAATAATAACAGCACTTGTATAGGACCTTCAAAGAACTTGAATATCAACTTTTAAATTTGATGAATTCTTCAAATTCTGCGAAACAACCCGTCCTTATGATTTAAGATTTTCACGGCCAAAAGTATTTTTGTTATTTGTTTTTGGGGTATTATGCCGCGTTGCGGACAAATAACACATAACAACAACAACAACATAACAATAACAATAACACATCTGCCCTGATGATGGACACTGCAATGCTGTCCGAAACGTTGGCTAAAGAAGGAGTTAGCGCAACACGGCATAATACCCCAAAAACAAATAACAAAAAAAAACCCGTCCTTAGTTTCGTGTTTCATTAATCCAATTATGGTTTTAAAAGGTAGATTAACTGTTTTTAATACCTACATACTGAAACAATAATTGGAATCAACATTCATTTTTAATAAACGAAAAAACATTATTTACGAAATTTAATCAAAATTTAATTTGTCTCTCGAATTTTGACGTAGGTACCGCAATCTGTAGCGAAATAATAACATCCAAACCACTTTTAGTTGAATTAGTTTCTGAAGCACGTGCTTTAAATGCCTGTATTTCGAAACAAACTTATTTACAACGGAAAACCCTTTGTTGTCGTCGGTCAAAATTTTCACCATCCAAATAAAAGCAGGCCTTTTACAATTTATAAAGTTCTCTCTTTTTGTGCGAAACCACATGGCAGAACATGACAGAAGGCGACGAACATTTTCGTCAGAACGTACCCTTTTCCTCTTGAAAAGGTTCACATGACATGTGTTCTTTCAAGGTGTTAAATCAATCACGGAAAGTATGAGTAACTGTTTTCTTTTCCACGATTTATAGAGGTTAAACGTTAACGTGATTAGAGAAAAGTAGGAGATACAAATGTACGCATATTAGAAATATACGTTCAGTATTTTAACATTATTAACAAAATAAAATATCATCTCGGTAAAAACAATGTTTTTAAAAAAAAATAATTCTATTTTACAATGTTTTTTAAAACTTAAAATATTTTGAAATTTTAGGTTAAACTGAGGATTGAACTTTTCTTCCCAGGAACTGGAGTCGGCAACTTTACAAACCTCACCAAAATGGAGTCGGCTACCATACAAACCTCACCAAAATGGAGTCGGCTACTATATAAACCTCAAATAAATGGAGTTGGCAACTTTACAAACCTTACCAAAATGGAGTCGGCTACCTTACAAACCTCACCAAACTGGACTCGGCAACTTTACAAACCTCACCAAAATGGAGTCGGCTACTTTACAAACCTCAGCAAAATGGAGTCGGCTACTATACAAACCTCACCAAACGCCGATAGGATAGGACCGAAATTTATTTATTTTATAACTGCTGTAATGTCATTCGATTGAATGAAAATTCGAATTCAAATTCAAACAGATATATTAAAAATCGTAGACATTTGATAAATATAAGACAAATATGGCATGGAATATTATCGAAAATGAGGAATACTGTTAAAAGTGTGTCGAATATTTATTTTGTAATTAGTTAATAATTTTTTATTTTTTGTTTCAAAAGAAAGACAAACATTCCCGAGTTACGAATAACCTGACGATATTTGAAAATCTCCTACTACCACCACAGTAAGCGGAAAATGTTGCTTGTGTTGTGATGGAGGACTTAGCTGGCCGAGAAATTGAACACACTACGCCTGGATAGAATCCAAATGCTGTGTCAACTCGGCCACCGACCGGTTATTAATTGAATTATTTTTCTGGTTCTAAAAAAAATAATATTAATATTTTAAATATTTATTTTAAAAACGTTGATTCATGAACGTTAAGTAACGCTACGGGCTGATAAGAAATCAGTAACCGGGACTAACACTGCTCCTACAAGCGTTACCTCACCAACTCCCTCCGCAAGAACATTATTATTATTATGTATACATTTATTCGTAAAAATGAAAATAAAAATTCGTAATCTTCTATTGACTTATCTCGGCAACCAAAAAAATATTGAAATGCCTTTTTATTTGGGAGGCGGATATTGGGTACCGCCGCCACGGCAACCATTTATTGGATGACAAACACCTTCCATACCCAAGAGCTTCGCTACGTTCGGTGACCGGGTTCATGGGGTGAGGTTTTGCTAGGTCTTGGCGGAGGATGCCTCTTACCACTTACTTCATGGCGGACCAGATGGGGAGAGACTGGTTAAGGGAGGCCATTTGATCTCTGCAAAAGGCCTGTCTAAGTTGGAGGGTTGGATTTATACATCCGTCACTCCTGAACACACTGACCCCCAGATTCCTACCCACCCCTTATACATTTTTCTCTTCCTGAACTACCTCTTCTACCTTTCCTTGAAAAGACTCTCCATGCATCATCCCCAAAGTAGACCTAGGCCCCGAGGGAAATTATTTTCCTCAAGGCCTATGTCATCTTTCGTGATGCCATGTGGTTAGTCTCTTAAAAGAGAAGAAGTTCTGGGAAGGAAAAAGGCACGAAGGGTTGGTCGGAGTCTGGAGGTCAGTGTGTCCAAGAGTAACGGATGCAAGGCGATGGATCAAGAGAGTCCTGCTGGAGAGTCTCTATCAACTGGCCTCTCCCTATCCAGCCCAACACATTGTAGGTGGACCAGCCAACCCCATGAACCCGGGCACCCCTGCTAAGTTACCAAACGTAGCGAACCATTTGGGGTGACCTAGCAGAGGTGTGCACAGTTTCTTTCTATTTAT
This sequence comes from Hesperophylax consimilis, assembly GCF_061612785.1. Taxonomy (NCBI): domain Eukaryota; kingdom Metazoa; phylum Arthropoda; class Insecta; order Trichoptera; family Limnephilidae; genus Hesperophylax; species Hesperophylax consimilis. Next base: position 18,149,091 of record NC_142850.1, on the reverse strand, counting down.
AATGAACGCAAAAATTAAAATGCGTCAAATTTAGTAAAGTATATCAACAATAAAATTCAGCATTTCTATTGACCTGCCTTGGAAACGTATAATGATCTATTTACACGGTAGTGCAAATCCAGATATATTTTCACCTCGTATTTTTAAATCTGGCAATGAAAACCATGACCTTGTTTGTCATCTGTGACATTACGTACGTTGTTCACGTGAAAATGAGTGCTCGTTCAAAATAAGGGTGGAAAATATACATTTTATCAGTTGACAATGTATGGTTGTAGTTTTTACGATAGTTTAATACCTAGTTAATAAATATGGGAACAATATAAAAAATATTTTGCAACATTGTTCATTTTTTTTAAATTACTCTCTGAAAATAGTATTTTGAATAATGTAATGCTTTTAGAGTAAGGCAAGGAGGGTGTATGTCCCCCATTCTATTTAATGTATACATGGACGAGTTGTCAAGTCGCCTGGACATCAGAACGGGCTGTCGTGTTAACAGTATATGTATGAATCATATAAGCTACGCGGACGACATGATCCTCCTAGCTCCGTCGATCAAGGGATTAAGATTACTCCTAAACATTTGTGAAGAATATGGAAAACAGCATAATATGATATACAACCCGAAGAAGACGGAATTGATTGCGTTCCACCACGGAAAAAGTCAAGATACAAGTAATATGCTCCCCGTATACCTTAACGAGGCAAAAATAAATACATGTTCGAACGTGAAATACTTGGGGCACATTATTAATGAAAACCTATCGGACGATGGCGATATCGAACGACAAAGGAGAAGCCTTAGCATAGTTTCTAACATGATTGCCCGCAGATTTTGCAAATGCAGCAATACCGTTAAAAAAATACTGTTCAACGCATTCTGTACTGGCCTGTATACTTGTGAGACATGGTGTCACTACCGAACTTGCTCGATGGAACGACTCCGAATTCAATATAATGACGCCTGTAGAATAATATTTGGATACCGAAGATACAGCAGCGCATCGACAATGTTCACGGAACTAGGACTGAATGGATTTGCCGGCCTGATGAGACACCGGGTCACTGGAGCCAGGATGCGGCTAATGGCCTCTGCCAACACGTTGGTGACCGCAGCCTACCAGCACCAAGCGCCACTCCTGAGTGAGCGCTGGGCCCAAGCGCACTCAAGACCACACCCTGCATAGTTTTCCTTATTTGATAATTTATTATATCTATTGTACAAAAAAAATGTATATCTATATGGGACGTGTGGGATTGCACAAACCTCCCCACATCCTGGAATAAAAAATATTATTATTATTATTATTATTATTATGCAAATAAATTTAAAAAAAAAAACATTTTATCATAATCAAATATCATTAATGGTAAGTTTTTAGATTTTCACGGCCAAAAGCATTTTTGTTGTTTGTTTTTGGGGTGTTATGCCGTGTTGCGCTAACTCCTTCTTTAGCCGACGTTTCGGACAGCGTTGCAGTGTCCATCTTCGGATCTACCGGATCTGCCCTGATGATGGACACTGCAACGCTGTCCGAAACGTCGGCTAAAGAAGGAGTTAGCGCAACACGGCATAACACCCCAAAAACAAACAACAAAAATATCATTAATATTTTATTAACTTCATCAAATACTCTTGTTTGTATTTTATAATATACTAGCACAGACCCCACGGTTGGTTATACTGTCCTCAAATCACGGGATATTATAACTAAAAAAAATTAAATGCAAATAAAATAATTTTCTGTTAAAATTATAGGTAGGTACCTGAGTTATCGCTTGTCAGAAATAGTCTTCACAAAAGCAGTCCCAATTTTAATAATGAATATAGTAAATTCACAGGATGTTTGAGTACATTAAACGTAAATAGTTTCACGCAGGAATATATCACATTTCACGCACCGACAATCGAAATTAGTATATTATATATAAATTACAAACAATGCAAAACAAAATTAACCTTTGTTTGTCCAACTGGGAAGGATTCCCGTTTCAGGACAGCCAAATTGTGTATTTAGTACATAATATTCTTACAATGGAATGGTGATGCTGTCAAAAAAAAAAATTGAGAACATTTTTGATTGCACTCGAAGTGACAGGATGGTTTCTTTATCCTTGAAAGAATCGCAAAGATGTAATTTATTACCAGGGTCAATTTGAATAACATTAGTAATTGCATTAGGGAACAGATGAATGGTTTCTTTCGGGACATCACAAGTGTGAGATTCTTTCCAGGGCATTTTGGAAAACATTTACAATTGTATAGTTCGAAATAAAAAATGTTTGATGGGGTTTGCCTTCGTTGATACGAAAGTATTTATATTTTTGATGGTATTTGCCTTCATTGATACTATGTTTGGTTCATTTATACGAAAATATTAATACTTTTGAATGAGAGCTGTGGAATATTCCATTTACATAATTTATGATGAATACCAAATTAGTAGAATTTTTCACCTAACTACTTGGAAAAAACATTTAAATTTAAGTCATGAATTAGTTCACCCCCACGTTATTTCTGAACAACTTGCTTCGAGGGCTTTCAGAATATTTATATTATGTCATTTTAAAACATTCTAAGGACAGAAATAATAATTGAAAAAAAAAAATGTTTTCGCCCTGGGGACATTTGGAAAAGTCGAAAACAAAATGTGTGGATGACACTGTACAGATGACAATATATGGATTTTAAGTTGTAAAAAAGTTGTTTTTATTACAAGCGTGAACTTGCGATTTAATTATGCAATTATTATAGGGCTAGTAGGAGAAGCTGATTATCAAAACCCTTATTAATATACTAATAGGAAAGTTGGTACCATAGATAATAGATGCAATAGAGAACTGCACAGACTATGGTAGTAATGACAGTTACATGTGTGTAGGTCGAAAAGCGTAAACGCTGCTCGTGATTGAATTCGAATTGCACTAATCATGTTATTAATAACAACACAAGAAGGACTGTTTTTCGTGAGTTTGAAAGGAGAAAGTTGAGGTGAAGGTGCTGGTTTAAACGCGTGAATACGTCGGATCAGGTAATTAATACAAGACTCTGGACTTAGGAAATTTTCTACATGTATTAAATTCAATGTTGTTTTAAATCTCTTAGAAAATTTCCTTCAGTGTTATTTTAATAAGTCAGTTTGATTTAGTTAATCAGTGTAAATAAAATAGATTTCAGTGGTTACGGCAAAGATAAAATTAACTTCAGTGTTAGTGAATGTTGAATTATTTAAATTTAATATAAAAGTTTTCAGAAATCTAAAGAGAAAGTGATTGTAAATTAAAACTTAAATAGATTATATTTTAGTTTCAATTTTATTTAAAATAATAATAAATACTCATCTCATTGTTTAAAAATAATAGTTCTCACAAAACTGTCCTCACAACCTTGTGAGAGTGCTTCATGATCCAAATATAAACCCGATTTTGGCCTATATTTCCATACAAAACTGTGTTTCTCCATAATTATGAAATTGTATGACGATGACCGGTCAGTGGCCGAGTTGACATCGCGCTTGGGTCCCACTCGTGCGTAGTGTGTTAAATTCCTCGTCTGGCTAAGTCCTCCGTCACAACACAAGCAACATTTTCAGCTTACTGTGGTGGTAGTATGAGATTTTCAAATATTTTCAGGTTATTCGTAACCCGGGAATGTTTTTCTTTCTTTTTAAATATTAAAAATTAAATTAAATATGATTTCAAGCACGCGTAAGAAAGAAAGACTGCGTACTAAATAGTCTAGAACCAAATGTCAATGGCACATTTGTTTGCATTCAATTTTTGGATTCGAATTTCTGGTCCCCCGATGGAATATACACTATTTTCAAATACATATATTTGATTTTCACTTTTGTTTCTTGGGAATGATTGAATGTAAATATTGTAAGTGTGAAAATTAACCCACTTCCCGACATCTGATAGAGTTGAAGCTCGGCAGATGTCGGGACTCGTTATTGATAACAATGCATTAGATCAACCTTTGGTGCCAATCACGTGCACAATCGCGGACATATGCGTATTTCTCTGCAGCAGTTAATTTACTAAATAAATGTCGGACCTTCCCGATCGGCATTTGACGAGGTTGGTGGAGTCATCGACTCCAGTTCCTGTGTAAGAAGGTTCAGTCCATAGTCAAACCAAACAACAACAAAAAAATTAAAATTGAAGAAAAAATTCTCTGCTGGAATAAAAAAAATAAAATTTTAAAAATCTTGGTCGGGAGCAGATGGTAGCTCGTGATATTTGAGTGTGATAAGATTGAAAATACGATTGCCCCAATGATGCCCGAGTTATGATAATCGATAGAGAAACGTAAGATTTACACAAGTTTATATAATATCGATAATATATAAAGTGTTGCACCAATTTATTTATTTAATAATTAATTAACGGACTTACGTCCAATATATTACAAAGCGACACGAGATTTGGGACAATGTAAAATGCAATAGTAAAGGATAGTATATAAAAGCAGATACAAATAGGGAAAACATAAGAAAATAGAAATGAAATAGAAGTGTCAAGTAAAGTCAAGACCTTGCCAAAACTAAAGTGATAAAAAATATCCTCAATTGCATAGTGAGCGACAAAAAACATTATAACTTGTACCAAAAAAATCAAGGTCTTGATGTGAGTTGACCATTTTACATATTCTGGACAATGGTGAATTATAAGCATAATTAGTTGAGTGTTGATTGAGGAAGAGCAGTTTTTTTATTTCTGAGTCTACGAGAAGGTATATTGAATGAGATGAGTTCTAGTAATTTAGGTGAGTCAATAAAATTGTTGATAATTTTAAAGAAACAAATGATGCCTATATTTCCTTAACGTGCGATATTCGTTATATATGTATGCTAGAGAAACGTTTAAGAAAGATTTAAATCCCATAAATTCATTTAGTAACGATAACATACTGTGTTGCGCTAATGATGCCCGACTTTTCTATTTTCGATACTCTATTCGTGAAATATACTCGTTTGTATAATCGAGAACCATAAGATTCTCAATCACACCATAGTTTCCTAAATATCTATTATCCTAGTGGGCCATATTGGGGTCACGAATCTGAGACTCACTGTATAAGTTCGTCGTTTGAAGGTCCTGCTGGGACAAGCCCTTTGCAACACACTCGAAGGACGAGTCCCAAAACTATGTCAAATGCTATTATAATATATTAAAATAATAATTACGGTAAACTCGGCTGATAGTATTCCTCAATATATTAAATCTGGGTTTCTATAACATAAGGCAAACTCAGATTAGAATAAAGGAGAAAATAGGAGTCACCCGTTACAGTTGGGGCCACCGAGAACATGCAAGTTTCAAGATTTCTCACTGGTAAATAGATGTTTATATAAAGCATAATGAATGCCCAAAAGTAATTATCCGCGGTCTGCAGTATACGACATCAATCCGCTCAGTCCGTGGTATTAATTTACACCAGGGGGGCTTTACCAAAACCACCAAGATGTGATCTAGGTGGTTTTGATGTATGAAAATTGGAACCGAAATATTGAGACGTCATATGATTGCCTAACTATATCCGCCAATGAAAAACTCTGAAAGTCTATGGAATAAACTTTAAGAGTTTTTCATTGGTGCATATTATAATAAGTAGGCTCCGAATTAGAATTTTACTGTCTATATAATGGCATATCTAAGGTTTTTAGGACCAATTTGTTTCATACAAAAAGCCAGAAGTTGTCGATCGTTTCTTTACCACCTAGGATTCTTGCTGCAGAATCTCCATCTTCTATATTCGTCGAACGTCACAGCGGTGCTGCCAAGGTCTGGTATCTATGTGAAGATATTGTGTCAGCGCTTTATTAGCAGCTGACATATACCTGGACGGATGACGAATCTCGTGCTGGCACTGTTGGTGGACGCGGTGGACTCTCTCGCTGCAGCAGCTGGTTCAGTTTCTTCACCACCTAGGATTCTTGCTGCAGAGTCTCCATCTTCATTCTTCGTGTCACCTGTTCCTGTTCTTCATTTTACTCAACTTAACTTCACTTTATTTTTGTAATATTTATATTTTTTGTAGTACTTGCATCAACTGTAAAGCGCCCCCGAGGTGATGTCTCACAAAAGCGGCGCTCTACAAATTGTCCAATATTATTATTATGGAAGAACGTAGTTTGTGACATCTTTTTCTTCTTGTAACAGTAAATACTGAGACTTTCAATCCATCAAGTCTTTGCGAATACCTACCTACATCCATTTTATATACTGCGCGAGCACACACGCTTGATCTATAAATGATCTATTGATGAAAAACAGAAATCACCCTGTGATAATATGCTTTCATTTGACGTATTTCCGAAAGGATATTATTTGATTTATTTGAAAGTTTTAACGAGGCTGCGTGGGGGGGGGGTTATATACCGGTATGCAATAATAGAATGACTTTGATAGGCTTCAGGGGCGTACCGTGACATTTGAAATTGGCTGTCTCTTTACTTGTGTGGCTCACAATAAATATCAGGTAAGTAAGCGTAAAAAGGTAAATATGACGTAGGTACAGTGATATTCATTATACCCACGACACATTTATAAACAAAATCGTATTGAAAACAGACAAGCATAGCGAGCTTTTTTCAGTTTATACTTATGTACAAAGTAATAATTTGTGGTAGAAAAGATATGCGGGTAGGCTTTTAAATTCAAATTTCGTTCAAATCTGTATAATGAAAACAGTATTTAAATTTGAAATGAAATTGAAAATGTATAACAATGCACATAAATTAGTAATCATATTGTTTTTATCCAGTTAGTCTCGTAGCCATGAATTCACCAATAATTACAATCGCACAAAAATTATAAGAAAAGCAATGGGGTATTTTCCTAATCAATTGGGGGGGTGGCTGCTGTTAGAAATGTTTCCAATATTCAAAGATAAATTTTTCTAAAAATGTTTAAATAAAAATATATAGATTTTTTAAACAACCTAAAATCGCAAATTCCTAAATCGTTGAATATGGATATGACGTAGGTAAAGCTATTGGGTATAGATTCTCCAATCCAGGCCGCTCGCAATCGCCGTCGAAAGTCGATGCATTGGTCGACATTCTTACTCCCTGAACATGGTCTTGTCGAACGTACACACTTAAACGTTAAACGTCAAAAGTCATTCCACTCCAACAACGAGTGGGACGAACCACTCGTTCGAGAGGAATGACTTCGTCTAGAATCGAGGCCCTGGCTACTCGCTTCTAAGAAAGCTGTCACCGGGATCTGCGACTGCGTTTACAAACGTTAACTTAAAAACGATCGAACATATAGTTTTGTGGGCTAATCAAAACGTTCCAGAAATGCCATTATCATCGTAATTTTCTTTAACCCCTCCAATTACTACTATTATGGCTCCCTTATTATTATTTTGAGATATATGATCTAAACGATGATAGAAATAGAAAACACCAAGCTTTATATTCAAATCTAGAAGTTAACCACACAAGAATCAATATATCATAAACTTTTGAATCTTTGTAATGTATTTATGATTTTTATGTAAAACGACAAAAAAGTGAGATGACAATAACGTTTAAAATACACTTGTCTAATAAAACGTGTTTTTTATCAGTAATAACTTCAACTTTTAGACGAAAATGGTGAGACATTTTTGAGCCTTATTGGTTTCATAGAAATTTTAATATTTCAAAATTTATGTTTATTTCTCCTAACAAAATTGAAAGTTGAACAAACTGTTTTTTGCTCTCGACTAAATTCAGACACATTCCATTATTTTGATTTCATTGCAAAGAGGAAATATAAACAAATTGTGACATAATATATGCCAAATTCCTGATATGTTAAACATAAAAATGGTGACAATACTCTATTTTGATTACTTTGACTATCAGTGACCACAGATAAAAGATATTAAAACTTCTGAAAGAAAAGTGTTTGTATAACATTGGTACCAAAAGGCAAAATGCGGGGTTGTCATTTAAAAGATTATGTCAGGAAATAAAACAGAAATTTGGCAGACGTTAAATTCGCAAAGAAACGTGAAGATTTAATGCCTGCCGGGAACGTAAGATGTCATTATTTTAATAATACCCGAAGGTAGTCTAAGGGAGAGAAGTTAAAAGGCTTTTTTATTTAATCTTGTTTGTAAATGTGTCTTGGAGGGCGGCAATTATTATTATTATACTGCTCGCCTAACAACAAGCAAAATTAACTAATATTTTTTATCTATTCATGTTGCTGACGCAACTATATTAAAAATATTAGGATGATTTATATACCGCCGTTTTTGTGAAAAATTCCCTCAAGGGCGCTGTACAAATATATAATTTATTTCTACAATGATCTGTCCTATTACTAACCATAGACAAGACAAACTATTTTGAACGTATTGCTGAACATATTGCGTCCACCAGTTGGTCGATCACAAATTCAAAACTATATGTACAATGCTTTGATCAACGAACGTAATGCTTCTAATGGAAGTATATTACATTCTCTACAGGCTGATAATATAGATACCGGACCATACTTACGTGGGAGTTCACTTGAGATTCTCGCTGTTCATTGTCTATTAGAGAAATTTATATACAGTTCGCACGCAGAGGACATAATTGGAACACGTGTAATTGGAAATGCACTGGTATTTATTTATGTTCTTTAATGAGCGTGTTTAGGAGAGGAAAAGCTACTCTTATGTTGGGCCGTACACAAGTACAAGGATTTGATTAGAATTTATCTCCCAGAATGTGATTCGTCCCTTGGTATGAGACAGATAGATAAGTATATCTAGGCTTCGAATAATATAAATCCAATGAGAAAAGAGTGATTAAGATATACTGTGGGCAATACAAAATTGCTAATATTAAGAATAGTACATTTGAGCCTTACCAGTTATGTTTTTAGTTTAGAACTGAAATCTATTGGGCTTGTTATGCATTTTAGTTCCGGAGGGAGTTTATTCCAAGCCTCAGGCCCAGATATTTCGAAAGCGCGATTCCCAAACATAGTATTTGGCATGCGCATAGGTTCCATCAGGCTGCCTATAGCTGATGATGTTGCTGATCTAAGAGTTGACTGCCTCAGACCAGTGTTTTCCGGGACGCATAGTTCAGAGATGTAGGGTGGGGCTATTTCATTGATCGATTTAAACACCACACAGCACAATTTTTACTGGATTCTTTCAGGACACTTGAGCCAGTAAAGGGTACGAAGGTGTTCTGAAATGAAGAAATGAGAATATCGCGAGACCCCACCACCGCTGCATTAAACACGGATTGAAGTTTGTTGGTTTCATATTTTAGAGGGCTGCCATAAATGCAGTAATCGAGACGTGAAACTTTGTAAGATTTGATTAGTAGTTTTGTTACATCTGTCGGAAGGTTTCTTCGGATTGACTTGAATTGTCTTAGGTGAAAAAACCGGTGCTTACTGTCCTATTTATTTTGACTTAGTGAAAAGTCCGAATCTAGATTGACACCGAGTTGTTTTTGGAATGATATCGCTGCAGGAAATAGAAATAGGTTAATCGTCTATGAAATGTTGACTTTTGTTTGTGGCCGCCCAGGGAAACTCAGTCTTAGATGGATTAGAATCAGCTTGTTTGAAAACATCCAACGAGTTATTGCTTCTAGACATTCAGTTATATGGGTTTGAGACTATTGATATCGTTTGAAGTGCAGTAAAAATAATCTTGCAGATCGTCAGCATACCTGTGAGACAAGAGACCAACTGACACGATTATTTTTGCGTCATCATTTGTTAAAAGGATGAAGAGAAGTGGACCCAAAACGGATCGCTATAAACATCTCCCTCTAAAATATGTCCCTGCATCCCCCCACCCAACCTGTTACCCAATTACCTGTTCCTATCTGACAGTGTGGAGTACTTACATCAGTGACATTTGCAACAATTTATTTATTCATGATTGTCTGTTGAGAAAACCAGTGAAGTGTAAACGTTAATTGTTCCCTCAATGCGTTTCCAATCTATTACGGAAGCTTGTGCGGTGATATTTGTTTTGAAAGCTAGATTAGACAGGGAATAATATTTTACTATAGAATTTAGTCCAAAGTAGTGCTGTGTCGTTTTTCCAAAAGTAGTACTAATTGATTTCTCCACTTGTAACAGTTTATTTATTTATTTATATACCGCACAAGACTACCAACTGCTCAATTGGAGTATATTTTGAGGCTGAAAATTAATGAAATGAGGAAGGGGAAAGTGAGGAAGTACCTAGATATTCAGATCTAATGATCAAATTCAAGCCTTTTATAGAAACGTTTCAATTCTGACTATTAGTCTATCACCGTGGCGAATCTGAGAATATAATGCCCTTGTAGATTGAATTAATATGAAATAATACATTTTAATTAAAAAATATATACTTTTGCCTTGTGCACCCCGGTATTCGAATCCGCGACCTGCGGATTCGTAGTCTATTATCTTAACACCAGTCGCGCGAACTGAAATGAAGATTTTGATTATTTATTTGGTCTGTGTATTTAAAAAAAAGTAAATTTTTACCACCTTTTCACTACGTAAACCATGGTGAGAAACTTCATACCATTGCTGCGTGAATCAATAATTACTTTTGTAAACATCCGAAGCTGCTCCGCCAAAACTCTTCAGTATAAATAATTATTATTGATCTGCGGTTAAGGTTCTACATTCCGGAGAGGTTTGTACAATGGACTTCGTATATATTGTGCAAAGTCGATAGTGAAACCCACTAGATCAGTTCAAGCACGCATGAATTCCCACAGTGGTATGTCAGATAAGGTGCTTTAAAGGAAGCTTGGATCCCATGAAGGGCGGTGCTACGACAATCTCCCGCATAAATGTCTCAGGAAGGGTTGTGGAATGGCGCCCGCCCTTAGCCCTGGGCCGTTAAGGGTAGCACGTGGTATTATTATTCCGGAAGTGCTTAAACAGATGATACACCGCCAATATATAGTATTTTAAGGGTTGTTGGTACCTACTCTATTTTATACGATATTTAAGCATTGAGTCCACATTATTTTGTCTGACTTACGAAGATGGCATTAGAGTGTCACCTGGTCGAGTTGGTCAGGTTGTGAGTCATAGATTTAAAAATACTAGAAAAATAGGTCATGAACGTTTGTCACCAAGATTGTTCACCCATAGTACTGCAAATTGCATCTACGGAGAGCGGCGCTGCCCGTTTTATAATTATTTTTTATATTTTCTCCAGTAAAATTATTTCAATTATTATAGTATTAACATTTATTTATATATGTACATAATTTGTGCAAATTATTTGTATCGGACAGCAGAATTAATATTTATCTGTTATCACACATTTTACGATGACGAATCCTTGATGACTTTTATCAGGTAGGTCAAATGGAATTGAACCGTAGTAATTAAATTTCGGTTATTTTTCTTCCTCAATGTTCTCTTCCATCCTGTTTAGAGATAGGAATAATTACTCCACATTAACACGTGTGGAAACATTTAATTTTAATTTTAGCTTAATAAATAGAGTGACAACAGGTCCAATCAGTTGGTTGTCCGACGACATTCGTGAAGTCTGTGTTTTATTTGCAAATCCTTACCCAAGTTACCCTCAAGAAGAAACCGGAAATTACCGTCGATGTCACGGGCGTGTCCAGTGCAATATTATACACACGGTGTGAAGTAAAAATGACAGTGTACTGTAAATGATTTCAATATTATGTACATTGTGTTTCGTGAACACCTCACAAGGAAAATTTGTTGAGGTTGAGGTGTTCGCGTGTTCGCGTGATAAACCGTGCAGATGGGTCGGCGATCGTCTGCATGCTTCCAAGTCTTATCTCCCTTTTTTTCTCTTATCTGCCAGCGAATTATATACTAAGCAATTAATTTAAATATTTTGTGATTATTGTTTGGCTTATTTTAATTTCGTCCATTTATTCCAACCATGAAGCTAATTACGAAGCACTTGGGACAGTCATTCCGATGAGTGGTAAACCGAAATAAATGCTGTGATATTGGCGGAAAAAAATATACGTGTGGAAATGTCGAGGGAGGAACATGTGATGGAATTATATAATAACGTATTGTGGCGTAAATTCAAGGCCAAGGCCAACTTCAGATGAGCACATAAATATTTTTTCGGATGCTTAGATATGTCTGGGAACGTTTTACGAAAGGAATTGAAAGATTTTTCGTGTGGACACCGAAAGAAGTGATGTTTTTTCGTTGCATTACCACGAAATATATATGGATATGAATATTTAAATAATAAAAAGGAATTATTACTACACGTGCAGTCTGAAGGCTAACTTCTTACATGTTCACGAGAATTTTTTGTACGTTGGCCATATTACCATGGTTCCAAAAACAGCCAGCAATTCTAAAATATCCCGAAGCCACGAACCTAAGTAAATCGAACAGTTTTTTTTTTCTCACTGTATTGTTATTGTTTTGAAATTTTTATCTATTTAACTGTCAAGTAAATATGCGTGAAGTCGTGTTGTTTCAATTTCAAAAATAAAAGTAAAGACGTTAAGATTTTATTCTCGCTTAACAGCAGTCGCCTGTTTTGATTTATGCAAGAAAAAAACATGACGCCAAAAAGTGTTTGTTTTATTTTATTTTGCGTAGTTCATGGACATTTTTTAAAGAACTTAATTTCCAACATTATACACTAGACTCCTAAATGAAAAGGGATTTGACTGAAGAATTTTGAACATCAAAGCAGTTTTTATATGCTTGATATATTTTTTAAAAGACTTTTCAAACTTTTTTACTGTTTCAGAGACGATGTGTTCTACTCGCAGTATTTAATTAAAGCATCTCAAATATTTCAATGCAATCAATCTCAGGGCCCTGAGGAAAATATTTTTACTCTTAAATATCATCTTAAGAGATGCTGTGTGGAGAGTATTTTTAAATAAAGGAAGGAGAGGATGGAAATAGGTACAAGGAATGGGTAGGAAACTGGGGGTAGTATGTCCAGGAGTGACAGACGTATACATCCCTTTAACTGCGGTGGTAGGCGATGGGTGGATAGTCCGGCCGGTGAGGTCAAATGGCCTACCTCAACCAGTCTCTCTTGATCCGTCAGATGCATCCGCCGCCCAGCCCTAGACAAGCCTCACCCCACGAACCCGGGCACCCCTGCTAAGTAACAAACGTGGCGAAACACTTGGGGTGACCTATGACAGTGGTATTGGTTATCCAATTAATAGTTCCCTGGGCGGTGGTACCCATACCCGCTTCCCAAATTGCTACTTTGATTACTTCGCAGTGCTCAAGTAAAATCTCAGCCGAGATCAAAGAGCAAAGTTGGAACAAAATACTGTTGTATTTTGAGTTATAATTTAATGAAAACGGCAATTAATTATTGCGTAAGTTATTTATTAGACCGTTTTGGCCGACAGTAATTTAACAAGTGATAGGAAGAGGTAATTCACAACATAGACAACTTAGACTAACTAAAGTTACTTATAGAAATTAGAATCTCAGTCAAATATAAACATATTTTGTTTTATATCATCACGATTTCTTGTTTCTAATGTAGATTAAATTAAAATTCACAAAATGGACTGACAAGGATGTGAGGATGAAATTAAACAGCGATAATTTTGTGTAAGTACCAATTGACCGAATTACACATGGACTGAAATACCCATGGACGAAATTACACATTGAGAGAATTACACCTACTTTTATTATTACACCTTCTGGAATTAACACGTTAAAATCTTTTTTTTCATTTAGGTTGTTGGGTTATGCTAAGGCAAGGTTAGATTAGGTTAGGTTAGGTGAGGGTGGGTTTTTGATGTGTGTATTTCCGATAAGCTTAATTTTACCTCATAAATTAATGCAATTTTCTCGATATGTGATTTTGTCCAGGTTGTGTGTAATTCCGTCCGTGTGTAATTACATGGACATGAAATTTACGCCTGTGTAATTTGGTCACGTAACTACATAAATATAAAGATGTTAATTATAAGTTAGATATTTATGGAGTATAAATTAGAGACAGAACATTAAAATCGGTAATAAAATAAAAGAGAATAACAAAAAAACATCTACTTTAAAATGTCTTTGAGTGCCAAAAATAATTTTTTGATTTAGGATTTAACCTTCCCACACAGGAACTAGTGGACCACAACTCTACCAATCTCGCCAAATGCCGATCGGGTATGACCGACATTTATTTTCGCTGTTATCCGATTACAGATAAATGCCTGTATATATCCGCGTGTGTGTGCGTGATTGCCACCAAAAGTTCAACGAAAACATGTTCATCGACAACGAGTATTTCTTCCTAGATTCAGCTTGATCCGATGTCGGGAAGTTGTTTAATTTACGCTTCTAAGATTTGCATTCGTATATTACTGAAAACAAAAATGAAATTCCAATAAACGTATTTTTTAATGAAGAGTTGATTATCAGATTTTGTCACAAATATCATTTATTGATTGATAAAATTGTATATTGCCCAATACTTTTAGGCGAATTTACAAGAATTTCACCGCTACTGGCTAGTATTGAGGCCGGTAGTGCTAAAATAAATTCGTATTTAAAATCATCAACAAATACTTTTAACCACTTTCATTGTTTAAAAACAACTGAAATATTTCGTAAGCAGTGCTTCTTCAGGGTATACTTTACTATTTTACTTAACTTTACATGGCTTATTTAAGTTAAGTTTCAAGTAAACCCTGATGTAAAGTAAAGTAAGAAGTAAGCATTACTTTCGAAACGTGTCAGCTGATTTTAAACAATTAAAAATGGTTAAAACTATGTGTTGATTATTTTAAAATAAAATTGTGGTACAAAAGTAGCTTTGATGTGTTTGAAAAACTAAGTTTCACTATGAAGTTTCGTTTAATCTAAATGAAATTAGAACGATGTTTTAAAATTATTATAAAATTACATTTTAATTTTAATTAATAACTTCGTAAAGCGCTCTTGAGACGATATTTCACAAAGTTAGCGCTGTAAAAATTAGAGATGTATTATTATTAATTACCGCGAATTAATTAATTAATTAATTGACAGTAATCTAAGGGATATTATATTAGGCTCTTGCTCTTCGTGTATTTAACCATTCTCAGAAGCACAAAATGCTCCTTACATCAATTAATTTTGAAAGGAAAGATTAAGGTTAACGTTGAATTGAAAGACTTGATGAGTTCCATGAATTGATACGAAATTAATTCGCCTTCTCTCGTTAATTTGCTGCAATACCACAAGAAAGATGATTTATTAATATATCAAATATTCATCATGGTTGTACCTTATCCCCAACCGTCGATAGGAGATGAATAACTAGAGCAGTGTTTCTTAACCTCATTTGTGCCATGCCCCCACTTTAGTGCCCGAAAAATAATGGACAATAATAATAGCAGTTCATAAGTGTCATTAATAATATTTAAAGGAATGTATACCAATAGATCGAGAGGCATCTTTGATATTTTTTGTAATATTTTCTTAGACCCGACACGAAAAACAATGTTGCAGACAGATTTACAGTAAATAGCGATATCGAGTTTATTCCATAATGTTTTTTGAGCGGGCAATACCCAAAAGGTTGATTTACAGTAAATAGCGATGTCTAGTTTATTCCAATGTGGTTTTTGAGCGGGCAATACCCAAAAGGTAGATTTACATTAAATGGCAATGTCGAGTTTATTCCATCGTGTTTATTGAGCGGGCAGTACCCAAAAGGTAGATTAACAGTAAATAGCGATGTCGAGTTTATTCCATCGGGTTTTTTGAGCGGACAGTACCCAAAAGGTAAATTAACAGTAAATAGCGATGTCGAGTTTATTCCATCAGGTTTTTTGAGCGGGCAATACCCAAAAGGTAGATTTACAGTAAATAGCGATGTCGAGTTTATTCCATCGTGTTTTTTGAGCGGGCAGTACCCAAAAAGTAGATTTACAGTAAATAGCGATGTCGAGTTTATTCCATCGTGTCTTTTAAGCGGGCCTTAAGCACCCGCCTACACAATTTCTACTGATTTATAACAAATTTCTCGTCAACTCCTTAAGTTTTTAAGTTCCAAAAAAAGTGTAATTTTAAAGCAAAGACTACGGGGCCTTAAAGAAACCGCGGGATTTTGGTCTACCGCAGTTACAGTGTAGTTTCACGAGACTCGATAGTCCGCTAGGTCAGGTTTAATGTAGCAAAATCTTTATTCTAATAGTAATTACTATTACTATCCCAGTACTACCATTATAGTGACACGATTAAAAGTCAGTACCAATATAAAAATGCCTATATTAGCCCTAAGGGGTAATGAGTCCTAGAGACGATCCGATCTGTCCTTTTCGTAGGAAATACTATTTTGGCGACTCCTTCCATCCTTTTTCTAATACTTTTCGATATATTTCCTCAAATTAAATGGAGAAAATTTCATTATCTGTAGGGACTGTAGGCCCCTTAAGGTAATAAAATATAAATTTTAATTTCCTTAAAAATATAACTACAAGTCTACACAAAGTATTTTATTTTCATTAAATTAAGATGTCGCCACGATCTGGTCACCAAACACTGCCAAAACTGTTTCAAGCAACGTTTCAATACTGAGTGGTGGTCGTACACCAGGGCAACACTGATAGTATCTTCAACGTGTCGCAAATGTACTATATATTGTTTTAAATGAGTAATTTGTGAAATGACCAGAGATGTGCAAAATGGGTACCCAAAACCATTTGAAATGCAAAATGGAAATGGGTCAAAACTTTTCCATTTGAAAATGCAAAATGCAAAATGGGTTTTAGAAAAGCATTTCAAATGCAAAATGCAAAATACCTATTTTCAAAATGCATTGAAAATGCTAAATGGTTTCTCAGGTCAAACAATTAAAATAATTATAGAATTTTTAAACAATTTTGTCATTTAATAATGGACATCAATGTAGAACAAACATTATACATGATGGTAAATCCAAAAACACCACGACTACAGATTATGAAACCACCAAAAATTTGCGCGGGACTAATGTTGCCAACGTAAAACATAGAAACTATATCTAACATTTAATATTCAGTATTTGAATCAGTATTTTTTGTAATGGTTTCACTCAATTGCCAGGGCTCCTACCAGGGAGCAACTTGACAAATGGAAATTATCTCTCATAGCGAGGTTGAGGACTGACTGATATTTGAGGCTTATGAAAAAAAGATGAGTAGAGATAGTAGGAAGAATGTTGCAAAAAGCATTTAAAATGGAAAATGCATTGAGAAAAGCATTTAAAATGCAAAATGCAAAATGGTTTTTAGAAAAGCTTTTAAAATGCAAAATGGAAAATACCCATTTTGCATTTAGCATTTCCATTTGAAATTGATTTATTTGAAATAAAGCATATCTCTGGAAATGACACAAATCAATACTGTAAAATATACTTGCGCACGCTGGGCTTTGAACCCGCGACCTTCAGTTTACTATTCGAGAGTCTTACCTCTCGACCTCGGTGGCTGTCAGTTGATTTCAGTAATTTTGAGTGAAATACGCCCAGAGATCTAATTTTATTTTAAATGAAAATAGAATAACGTCTAAGTATTGAAAAAAAAAAAACACGCCATTGATTTTTACGGGTGTTCCATTACAACAAACATTGTAAAAAGTAAAGTCAGTTGATGGTACATTTATCAATTTATTCTTCCGTAGTAAATCCATTATTGTAAACCACACACTCGAACAGGGCCGTATTCCGAATATCCAGAAGTGAAGTAGGGAAGATAAATAATAGTTCAAGTCGATTGTCGAACCACTCTATGCTAGGGAAGTGTAACCAATATACGTAAAACCTACGTTAAACTATAATAATAATAATGTGCAAACATCATCAACTAGGTAGACCCCATCAACTACAAATTTGTACGCTGTAGACGCACATAAAAAAAAGAAACAAATCTTTATAACTAGAACTAACTAATCGTAAAAGATCAGTTCTACTTGTAACGGCCGTTCTTCCCAATCCTACTGATCAACTACTGAGCCGAAATTTTGGCTCAACACTGCTCAAACGCACAACTATGCTCTTTCGAACGGAAAAGTGACAACTGAGTGATCAACCAATTTAAGGAAGCCAAACTACTGGATTAAGCTTGCCTCAGTAAATGACTACTTATAAAAAGTGTCAACAGAGTGAAACATATTTGCGAGGCCAAGGCACGGTGGCATTAAAGTCAAGCTAATACTTTATTTTTAACATATTTCATGCGCTTAAATATTAAATATCGGTTTACGTATTACAGTACTTAGTACTAAAAATATATGCATTAATAATAAATACAATAATTAATTCTTCAATGTTAATTTAGCATTGAAAGTTTTAACTTTGATGTCATTTTATTGTCTATGAAAGTGGACATGGCCACTTAAGATAATCAACAGTAAAGATGTTTGGAAACAGGCGAATCGAATGTTACTGAATAAATCACTTGGCTGATCAGACCCTGAGATTGATCGTTCAAAATGTTGGGAACAACGGCCGTAAGTGCTCGTTGTGTGAGGCGCGCCTCAAACTAAGCAACGCGCGAACATGTCTGTTACCCCACTCCACTTCCGCGGCTTTCGGAGGCGGGCCCTTTATCTGCCTCACTAACGTATTCATATACACTGTTGTGTAGTGTGTAGCTTGACGAACAGAAATCCACACGGTGCCGGCTGCATCACTCTGGTACGATGAGTTACATAAAGACAACCAGTCCTGGTGAAATACAAATATATAAACATAAAACTAACTAACTAACTAACCATCACGCCGTTTCCCCGCAGGGGTAGGCAGAGAGGACGGACCGCCAAACAACTCGGTCTTGGCACACACTCCTTGCCTCATTCACATTCATACATCGTCTCATACATACTCTTCTATTGTTCTGACTCTTGACATGGCCCGACTCAAGTATCTGATTCACTTGGTCGTGCCATGTCTTCCTCGGGCGTCCCCGACTTCTGATACCATTCACATTTGCATCGTATATTCTCCTTACACTCCTTTCTTCGCTCATTCGCTCTACATGCCCAAACCATCTAAGCGTCCCTTTCTTGATCTTATAAACATTGTAATATTTAAATTGAAGTTATGTTATATTTTGGATATTATGTGGATATGTTTATCTTTTCATCCTTTATTAGACACAGCCTTCCCTGCCTCATTGAACGAACTGTCAATGAATATAAGACATTACTAATGTTGACAGTAGGCAAAAGGGCCCGAATAGATCTGAGTAGGTACTCTAAAAAAACTGACCATCTGGAGCAAATGAGAACGAATGAAAGCGAAGATTATCAAAGGTACCTGTTCTTTGAAACACTGTGAAATCCAAACACAACGAGCTCAACTTTTTGGCTCCCATATTGTTTACTCTTTAACTCATCTACTATTTTCCATTATTTTCAACAGTTCGTTTTTTTTGTTCAGTAAAAACATTAAGGTTAAATACTCTTTCCCATAAATTATTTTTTGTTTTATGTTTTCATCGAAAATGACTTTCTAATAAAAATAAAAACAGTGGTTTTAATAATCAAAATAATTCATTAAAGTTTTAATTTTTCCTCTGTCTCCCAAAAATGGATTAAACCTATGGACGTGACGAAACAAATCACAAAACGTCCAGCCACCATTTTTCCAACCGGCGCTGTATTTTGTTTAGGAGTCGAGAGGTTTTTTATCCAGATTTCACACTTTTAACATTGAAGAATACTAGGTAAAGGTGGAAAACATGCATCCACGACCGCACCTAATAAACGATTTATTTGTTTCTAAAAAGTCTGCAACACAACATTTTTATCAGTTTATATGTAAATATGGACCAGGGTTGCCAATGCATGTATTCTAAAATAACCGCAAGAGATAAAAAAATGTTAAAATTCACCGTAAAATCCCCAGAAATTCCTTTACCTCCAAAGTTAATCAAAATTATATTGAAATTAACATTATATTTTTATTATCTAATCGTTTTCGAATTTTCTCTTTCGTTTAGGCTTTAATTTTTTTTAAAGCCTTTTTTTTAAATTTGCTGCGCAAGAAAATTAAATATATTTCTATTTCGACGCTAAAAATTCGTGTTCGAATTCCACTATCAACATATATTGAAACAAATTTTCAACTTTTTCACACATATTTTATTCTTGACCGTAGTTTAAGGAATAATTGTACCAGTCTGACAATGGCTATAATAAGGTGAAACCTTTCACGGCCAAAAAAAATAAATTATTGATCTATATATTGATACATGCTCCTTGTATTATTTTTAATTCAATAATACGTATTTTCTTTGATATACTTTTTATATTATTTTTAATTTTTCTGTTTTCCACACCTATTTTTTATATTCATATATCTTAAACTTATGTAGATATTTTGCATTATTTTTAATTCCTTTATACTTCATACTTGTTTTAGATGTATAAGTTATTTTATTTTATTTTTATATTATTTTGTTTTCATTCAACTTATTTTTAATTTGTATTATTATACTTAACATAAAATTGACCACTACAACACGGGCATGTGCCTAGTGTGGTGGCCAAAAATTTACCCGTTTACTGTAATGTATAAACCTTACTGAATAAAGAACATATAAAAAAAAAATATATTTACGGCCGGCATAGTCCAGTGGTAACGCATTGGACTGCCATTCCGAAGGTCGCGGGTTCGAACCCGGCGTGCGCAAATAAATTTTATTTGATTAATTTGTGTTATTTCACAATTAATTAATTAAAATAATATATAGTATATTTGCGGCACGTTCGAGAGTGGAAGATACTACCAGTATCGCCCTGGTGTAAGACCACCATTCAGAATTGAAACGTTGCTCCAAATGGCTTTAGCCGTGTTTAGTGACTAGATCTGAATAGCCAGGTCCTTCCCCACCTTCCTCTTTCCCTTCCCCACTTACCTTCAGCCTCACAACATCCCCCAATTGGGGATGCCATAGTCTCACTGGCTCCAGACGGGAGCAGTTGGGACTCTTGTGAGGTATTCACTATAAAAATAAAAAAAATTTAAAAAAATATGATAGCATATTTTTTAAGCCATAATATTTTTCACTGAAGTTCCTTTTTGAGGGATTTGTGAAGTTCATAAAAAATATTTACCTCAAGTTTTTTCCATATTTTTAGGATCTATAAATTTGTTTCAATATGGCAATCGATCGCTCAAAACGATTTTGCAAACTTAGCGTAATATTCCAAAAATCGCTCGAGTGGATATATGTATAAGTATCTTCCAAACATTTAAACGTAACAAATACACATTTAGAATATTTTTTTATTAAACATAATACAATAATTTTTGTTCCTACCTACTTTATCGCGCGTCTGATTTGATTTACATACTTATTATCAGTTCCATGTTTAAAATTAAAAATTGAACTCGATAATTTTACGCATCACGCAGGAATATCATTAAATCACCCATGTACTTAAAAACAAAAATGGATATTTTCAAGACCATGTAAATACGGTTTGCATTTCATATTCACATAACAAGTTAGTATGACTAGTTAGTAGCTGAGTGGACGGATTCTTCGGATCCCACTAAGTCGGCGTTGGTTACCACCAAGCTAAGCTAAGTCACCCATCATTGTACAAGCAACATATTATTCCGATTATAATTATGAAACAGAACGAATTCAAATACTTTCATTCCTGTCTAGGGAATGTTTGTCTTTTTTTCAAATATATTTATAAAGTAAAACACAGCGACTCCTATTGATACAGATTTATTCTCCTTATACAATTTAAATATTTAATTTATGTTTTACTGTTATTAAAATTATAATTTCTTGAAGTGAAATATTTTACAGACTTTATACAGAGCTTAAAGAATTTGTTCCGGATGTTTACCTCTTATTTATTGTAATGTCCTTTAGTTACCACTACATACTCAGATTCCGTGGTGTAGAGAATCGCGGGAGTCTTTAATAATATTATAAACAGTTCGTCAAGATTACAAGTTGTTTTATTTACGATAAGAAATACAATATTACTGTTGTTAGGACTGAAGTCCTACTCTAGAGAGTATGTTATTTTGAGAACTGCCTTTGGCGTCTCCTGACCACGATCGGCTAGGTTCGGAATTGGTTGGAACCAATCGGATTCCATGCGCGCGCGCATCACTCGTGTTAAATAACTGCATTTACTATACGACAATACTAATGCCTATACTCAACAACGGTTCTAGGAAAAAATGTTCTTAGTGACAATGTTCCCTGTCAAAATGTCCCCAGTTAAAATATTCTCGGCCAAAAGGTTTCCAATAATAATGTTCCTTACGTAACCTTTATATATGGTGTCCGGATAAATCATCACAATGATAATTCATCACATCTTTAAAAAGTTATATAAAGTCATGGAAAGTGATGACACAAAAATTTTATTAACTGGGTTAAGTAGGTTAGGTTAGGTTAGGATAGGTTAAAAAAAATTTCATCGTTTCTAATGACTTTATATCACTTTTGAAAAGTGTGTTGAATTGTCACTGTGTTGAGCTATCATGGTACCTTTATATACATGTATATTTTAATGCGTTTCTGTTTAAGTTCTTTTCGCTGTGCGACGATTAAGTAGAAAAAAATTACAAGGGATTTTGATTCATGATTTGCAAGTTTTCACCTGGGACATTTTAGTATGGAACATTTTGACAAGGAACATATTTTACCAACAACGCTCTATAACACCGGCTACAAACTACGTACTCTTGCCCAAGACAAAAAAACATTACATTTTTCGTAAAAACGTCCCCTTGTAATGAAAAAATCATCTCTAATAATAAATTATATTTTATAAAAAATTCTAAATGCGTATATAATTGAGAATGTAAAATTCCATCAAGAGATAACAAACAAAATGGTAATGAAATTATTATGAAAGTATATTAAATAAGTTTAAAAAAAAAATCAAAACAAGCAAAAACCAAAGTGCATAAGTTGTTGAGAGAACAAATTTAGAAACACACTTTGAAATAAACTTTCCAAAGCGCCAAAGACAAAATGAGTGACCTCTGCACCCGATAGATTCAATGCTATCGCCAGTTTACACTTGGGTACTAAACCCGACACCCTTATAATTCTATCCAAATATAATATCTATTCCAGACTCCAGCCTACAGCCTGCAAGGGAGGTTTTATCACTGACATATTTAGCAATAGTCTGAAAGTGGCCCATTCCCTGGAAGCCCTTTCGGTGGCAGTAAATGGAAATAATTTCATAAGTTCTGGAGTTAAATTTATTTCACAATTATTTTGTTTGGTAATTATTAACAGAGACGTGATTTATCCGGGAAAGGGTATTTATTTATTACGTGGATGATAATATATTATTTATAAAATTTCAACCTGCGTTCATGTCTATGTTTGCACTCACAAAACTCGCAAAGTAGTCGACCGACATCTGATAGTTGAAAATTACAAAGTTTGTTATTATTAGTGCCAGTAGTGTTTTTTTCTGGGGACCTTTTCCTAATATATAATATTGATTGTATAATTGTGGAGGGCGCCGTGAAAACAAATCTACAGTTTTATTTCGAGGTTAATGAAATTAATTGTGTACTTGACCTTAAAAACAAGAGAAGGGTCACTGTCTACCCCACCCCTTGAAACAATATTTTGATACTTTTTCGTCTTATTGTGCACGCTTGACGTTCAAAATAAGAAAAAAATTACTGTCTATGTCTGATTTAGTAAAACTCTGTATGAAGCCTGGGCAAAATTATTATCCATTAATATCTACATTTATAAAGAAGAGTCTCGGCGTGGTTTGTTTTTTATAAAAATCAACAGTTTTATTCAGAGATTGATGAAATTTTGCACACTTGACATTTGAACCACGATAAAGGTCACTGTGAACTTGAGATGTCATTGTCATCACCCTGAGAACGATCCGTTAATTGAGGAGCGTTTTCTCAATGCCAAATATCTTACCTAAACGGTTTTTTTTTTTTTTATTCTCCATACATATAGGTGTCTACGAAATGGCTTATCAGATTTTCTAAAATAAATTTATTACTTGCTTTTTATTTAATAGATAAATGTTGTTGTAACAAATAAATCAATGATTAATGTTCGAAAAATGTAACATCTACGTACCTACATATGTGAAAAGATAAATAACTAGGTAGATAATGTGAAAATAATAATGTGAAAGAGCTATTATTCTTTCATTTTAATGTACCTGAATATAAAAATAATATTTATTTTTTGGAATAACTTAGTGAGTAAAACCGGAAATTGTAATATTTAATTATTGAAGACAATATTAGCGATTCCTAAACGAAAATCTGAAACAGAAAAATCAGAAAAAGATACGGTCACATCTAGGACTCGAACCCAAGACCCTTGCCTTGCCGGGGCATCGCTTTATCTACTTTGCAAAGCAAGGGTTCTGGGTTCGAGTCCTAGATGTGACTTATCTTTTTCTGATTTCTCTGTTTCAGATTTTCGTTTAGGAATTGCTAATATTTTCATCGATAATTAAATAAAAATAATACATTACTATAAAGATTATTTATTTACTAACAAATTTTTTACCTATGCTTTTTTGTGTGGACGCACCGACGCGACGGTAGGTATTAATTTTTTTTTGATTAAATTAGTTACTTTGAACGATGTGTTACGAAAATAAAATACTTTGTATCTTGCAATTATTGAAAAAATAAATTTTATTGTAGAACTAAAATGTACTGATATTTCATATAATTTTTTTCAATAACCTAGATATTCCTCTTTTTTTTCTTTTTTTAATATTTTTAACGCTTAACGTTTGAATGTAAATTTATTTATTTATTTATATATATATATATAAACGCCTAAAAAGGCTTTGGCACATATTCGCAATTTTCAACTTCTTTTTAAATAAAGATGGTTTTTTCACAAATTAATTAAGATTTATTATTATTCACCATGTCTAACAGACAAGTGAATTTGCATTTAAAGTTTTTCATAAAATATTAATCCAAATTTATTCACTTAAAACTCTCCGACAAAGAAAAAAGTTTTTGTAGATATTCCTCTTTGTTAAAATGCTCCTCAATTTTAATTTAATGTGTTTCCATTTTTAATATAATCATTCGGGACCCATTATTTTAATTATTTTTCTTGAAATGTAATTATGCATAATTTTTCGCGTGTAAGAGATTTCACCGTCTGTTTATTTGATGGTCTGTTTATCTTGGAAGTTCGTGGTAGAAAAATTACTGGACGTCTGTGGAAGTGAATTAAATAATTTTGTGTGGTGTAATGAGGTGTATGTGATGAACTAAGAAACGTATATAAGTAGAACATATGTAGTGGAAGTGAATGGTAGATGAAGTCATAGTCACCCGAGGAAGACATGAAACAAATAGGTACTTGACTGTGGTAAAACGAGGTGTAGGTATGTATAAGGCTGGTGTAAGCAAAATGGAAAAGATTAAGAAAGAGATATTTGACATGGTACGATGAAGTGAATCAAATACCAACAAAATGTACTTTTTCAATTATTGAAAATATTATTATCTCCACCTTAAAACAAAAACCAGTTTACTATGTAGAATCCACAACCCTAAAACGTTACTACAAACCGTTGATAACCATGAAAAACGACGGGTTGACTTCAGCTATTTAAATAAAGGAGGTTGTCTGTGGCGGCCGGAGTTTGTTTGATATTTTTATCAATAGTTTCATTCCGAAATTGATGAAATTTTGCACACTTGACCTTCAAAACAAGAGGAATATCACTGTCTAAGTATGATTTTTAAAAACCCTGTGTAAAGCCCAAGCAACACCGGGGAATGCAGCAGTACCTATAACATAATATACTTCTACAAAATGTAGTAGTTATTTGTCTTACACCTTAGTAATATTTTAGTATCTATTCGTTTACGTTCCTGTTACACATTTTACTAATGTTGTTACATAAATAGTTTTATCAGTTCTTTAATTGTGAAAACCGTACTAGAGTTTTAACTGCTCGCAAGATCAGTGCTGGTCTACACTGAAATTAGAATTCGCATGAATCATGTATTTCACCAAAACAATCTAATGAAATCGTAATATTACTGATGCAAGTTTCTGTACAATTTTTCATTGCCTTATTCAGGTGTAGCTGATTTGTAGCTAGGTCCCTATCATTTTTTGGTTCCTTTCTACAGTAAACAAGATTTAATAAATAAAAAAATAAAAATAAAAACCACTCGGTCCTTTAGAGTACTTGAAAACTCTTATATTATTCAAGTTATTTACAGAATCCGATTAAAATAAGTACTGGATCAATCCTGCTGTGGCATTTTATATCTTCTTCCATCTATTTAACCGTCAAATATTCTTCTGACACTACAAATTATCACTCTCGCTCGGTTTGTGGTTAGTTCATTACTTTCCCATGATTCGTAATTCGGCTCGTGCTTCAGCTTTCAATTGTACAAGCAGCATTATGGTTATCATCTGTACTACATTCAATCTCATTTCAAAATTCCTCTGCAAGTTCCGTATATCTGTACCTTTTATCAGAATTGGTATCAACACTCATTTGTGAACTGCCAAATTCACTTCCTCATTAGCGACTTCTGCCATTTGTCATCCGTCAATTGATTTTTCTGAAATATCTTGAAACACATAATTTATATACAAAGCTTTTATTTAGAATAGTTAGGCGTGTTTAAGGCGATGCACTACGTCGTGTAATATTTAAAATTGAGCCGCTATCAATAAAAACCCTTACGTAGATGGCGATAAGGTTTAAATTCCCGCTTAACACCATCCGCCTGTTTTGATTTATGCAAGAAAAAAACATGGCCAAAAAGTGCCCTTTATTTTATTTTGTGGATGTTCAGGCATAAATATTTAATTTTTTTCCAATTATTTTATAAATAACTTAATTTTCCACATTATACAATAAAATCATAACCGAAAATGGGTTCGTAAGTAGGAGATTTTGAATTTTAAAGCAGTTTTCATAGGCCTTTACATTAATTTTTTCTGGGCTTATAAAAAGACTTATCTAAAAAATACTCGATTATTTTAAAGGCCAAGATATATTCTACTCGCAGTATTTAATTAAAGTATCTGAAACATTTCTAGGCGACCAAATTTTTAAACCAAAAACACATGATTTTGCATTACTACGTATGGCATCGCCTTAAGACTGACTGTACCTATTTTGAATAATATTCCAACTGAAATACAAAAGATGACCTCTATTACAAATAATTAAAACAGACGATTGACCTAAAATACACAATAATGACCTTTGCGACGGTCAGGAAAGGTAAAGATTAAAATTAATGCTAGTTTTAAGAAGATATATAATTACGAAACATTTGTTCTAAAATCAGTGATGCCATAACGAAAAAAATGATCACTTTAAAATTTCTACAATTATTTTCAAACTCTAACTCGTAATTTTTTTTAATTTGAAGTGCTAAGTCAACTTGTCAATATTCACAGGTATTAATAATAATTAGTTATAACCTAAACTTGCTAGGTTATTATATGAACACCCAGAGGTTAAAAGTTCGTGCTCTCGGAATGTCTTTTAAATATAGGGTTTTCCAATAAGAGGTGTTA
Organism: Hesperophylax consimilis; assembly: GCF_061612785.1. NCBI lineage: Eukaryota > Metazoa > Arthropoda > Insecta > Trichoptera > Limnephilidae > Hesperophylax > Hesperophylax consimilis. The sequence goes on along the minus strand of NC_142850.1, from coordinate 18,121,600 downwards.
TTCTGAAAAGCCCGCTATTTCCGTAGATGTTACTTTTGAACCTGTCATTTTTTGACATTTGACAAGTAGAAACTACGTTATTAATAAAAATGGGACGATACACGCTTCAACAACGCATTGAAATTATTTAAATTCACTTGAGTGAATCAAATGTAAATCATCTTGAGTGATGAGGCCCATTTCCACCTCGGCGGCTTCGTCAACAAGCAAAATTGTCGCATCTAGGGCTCGGAAAACCCAAGAGTTATTATTGAGAAGCTTCTCTATTCTCAACGTGTGACTTTTTGGTGCGGTTTATGGTCCGGCGGAGTCATTGGACCTTATTTTTTGAAAATGAAGCTGGAGCAACAGTTACGGTGAATGTATTGTGCTATCGAGAGATGATTAATGATTTTTTATGGCCGGAATCGTATGGTATTAATCTGGACAACGTTTACTTTCAACAAAACGGCGCTACGTGCCACACAAGCAACGAAACCATTGATCTTTTACGATTAAATATCAAAATAACACCTCTTGTTGGAAAACCCTGTATCTATTCTTGCAAACAGCGCACGCGTTATGTAGTTTGAAAATGAACATTAATAAGCTAATCTTAATATGTCAAATATTTATTATTAAGGTAAAACCAATATGCTAAGTAATAGCAGCATGCTCGTGATTTATGTGCATAATAATGATGTAAGTATTTCATCATGTATTATGTATATTTTGGTAGAAACGTTTTGTATTCTCGTTTGGAAATTGTTCGGGTGAAACAAAACGTTCATATATTATCTCCTATCTGTTCACCTGTTTGTACCAGGTGAAACATGAATATAAACATATTCACCGCTCATTTATTTAGATGTTTCTAATTACTCTCTTAATTGCTCAATATTTAGTATGTAACAGAATCTTAAACATGTACACCTACACATATAGATGATCCAACAAGAACCAGTTTCTTCATTGGTGAGATTGCGATTATAAATGTAGTTTGTACCGATATGTAATTTATATAACACAACTGTACCCACTTCATTAATTGATATTCAGAGACATTTGCGTTGATATAGTTAACAGTAATGTGCATTTACACTTACACCAATTGTTTCGACAGCTCTTGGAAATGTTTTCTAGGGTCGGTAGTTTCTTGTTGACGAAATGAATGGAAAAAAGGAACGGAAATTGAAAGGATGGCAAAGGATGCGACCAGAATATTGAAAAGTCTGATGGTATCCTCTTTGTTTTAAGCATAAAAAAATCGACGGCAAATTATTTTACTTTGCACGAAATGCTGATTTGAACTTGTAACTTGACTATTTTTTTAATGATAAACTAATGTTTATAAGACAAAGTTTTTATGCAAAGCACAAAGGATGATAAATTATTATAAGCAATAATTAATCGCCTGCAATATCAATCCAAATTGAAAATATCCAATATGAGTAAAAATAAATACTGTATACTAATAAATATAATTATCAAATTCGTGTTTCATAAATTTCAATGAAAAACGAATTTGATATTGCGACGTCGGAACACGTGTTTTGAACATGCATTTAAATAGTAAAACACATTCGTGTTTTACTGAAAGTTTGTTGGAAAACCTGTCAATACATTCGTTAAAGTCCGGCAATCCCATTTTTAACAGGAATACAGAAAATTTTAAGAGATTCTTAATAAATTCACAATATTTTTTATCAATAATTTTTCTCAACGATTTTACCGACACGTAAAATTATTGTTCGCGGTTTCATACTAATATAGGTTTCTGGCCGCATCTTACTTGTTTTTATAATTATTATTAATTCCATTTTTTTTCCAACAAGACTAGCACAACGATGCCAAATCAATCAGATATTTCACAACATAAATCAATTAAGTTTTTTTAAATAAATCGGTGTAGTATGGAATTCAACCCGCACGGAGAAAGCTAATTTATCAAAAATTTCTTCAAATCATTCGTATTCCAGTTAAAAACGGGACTGCACGCCCTAAACGAACTAGTAAACAGGTTTCATGTTCATTCAAAAAAGTAATGAATTATATATATTTTCGCAATTCGTCATTATTATTATAAAAAAGAAACGGGCAAACGTAAGTGAATGAACACGTGTTACGTTATATTCGGGAATAACTCATATTTTATTAGGACACGGCCTGCGGTCCCGTTTATAACAGGATTTTAGTAAATTAGTAATACTCGTTTTTTCCCGTGTGAATACTTATTTTTCTACGTACCTACACTGTCTTATTTTATTTTAAATCAAAGAACACGAGATATCACGAACGTGCGCTTCATCATGGACATCCGATATAGTCGAGTTTGACACGAATATCTTCTTGGATCACCCCTTAAGATTTATTGAGATGAATTTGCTACCCCTACCGGTATATTTGGCTGCGTTTCGTTATTCCTTAGTGCTCATCGCATTATTGCAAACGCGAACTGAATATGTAATTCGGTCTGCTTAAAAGATATTAAATTTTTATTCAACTTTTCTTACAGAATCAAGGTATTCACGGTTTCATTGTTCAAAAATTTTGAAGCTTTTTGATCAGTTTAAGATATTTTCATGCCGTGATTGATGGGGAGTTTTCTTGAATTTTAAAATAAATTTATTGGTTAAGAACTTCTGTACCGGACAGCAGATGGATTTACCTAAATAATTATTAATAATAATAATAATTGTTTATTCCAGAATGTGGGGAGGTGAGTGAAATCCCACACATTCCATAAAATATAACTACAATGTTATATACAGAGATTCAAGTAAGTACAAATAAAATAAAATATAAAATGTAAGTTTGATAAAGCAAATAAAACATAAGAAAAAGTAAAAGGAAATATATAGAATGGAGAGTGATATCATAAAACATTTACATTTCTTGTAAGCTTATTGGTATATCGAAGCGATAATTATGGTGGCCAATATTTTTCTCCAATGTTTTTCGATGCTCGATCCTGAGGTCTGGCGGGATTCGATGATGAGGCCGTTTCTGGAGTTGTTGATCCTTCCCCTTGTTCCTGCTACCCTGGTTCTCATTAGGGCTGCAAAGCCGGGAACTCTCCCCTCCACGAACATCGAGGAGGCACTGCAGTACCTTGGAAGTCCGAACATTATGCGGTAAGCATTGTTATATTGAATCCGAAGCCTTTCCATGGTTCGCTTTTTGAAATTGGCCCACAGCTCGCAAGTATACAAGGTAATGCAGAAAGCTGAGAATAGCGTCCTTTTCACCTGCGGGCTGCATAGTCGAAATCTTCTACTATCTTCTTCTGTCTCGTACGATGATAAGATTTTTAATCACCGCACACGTGTCATATCGCCAGTTCAAGGATGAATTACTCACACGACAAACTGTGGGACCTTAGTAATTAATTCTCTATGACGCCTTATAATATTTCTGTTTTGAATAATTGCTTTCCATTAACACGTGTAGACATTGTTGAATTTGAACCCAATAAATACGCAAACAACTGGCCCAACCAGTCAGTTGTCCGACGACTTTCGCGAAGTTGTGTTTCATTGCAAATCTTTACCCAAGGAACCCCCGAGAGGAAACCGACATTTTACAGTCAATGTCACTGGCGTAGGTGTCCAGTACAACTTCTTTACGACACCTAATATAAAATCATTTTTCAAAACTGCGCCTGCTCTCAATACAGGATAGTAATAATAATAATACATTTTATTAATTTCTTACACAATTACAAATTAGGATTTAATACATATAAGAAATTAGGTTATATAAATTTTACAAAATATTGTTTTAAGTATTTATACATAGAAAAAGAAATTTCAAGAAATGTGGAATTTCCAAAAAAATTTCAGACAGTGGTGAAAGATCTCGTCAATGTGGAGAGACTCTTTCAAGAATCAGAAGAATTTCCCTTCTGAATCTCTCCTCACTGACGCCAAATATATCAATCTCGGAGGAGATTTGGTTCAGGAGCAATATACTCCTCCCTACCGGGAGAACCATTGGCAGGTTAGTTCTGCAGGCAGGAAGATAGAATAATCTATGATGACGTTGTCTAAGATAGTCATCTGGAACATAGAGACTCACGCGCTCCAAAATGGCTGAGTTCTCAATATAGCCTCGCAGCAGTCTGAATAAGTGGGTAGCGGCATACCCCTCCCTTCTGAGCTGCAGGGAGTGAAGTCCCAGCATGCCCAGAAGAAAGTTCGTCGGGTAGAGCCATGGATAGTGGCCCATGAGACAGACACTATACATGTACATCACCCATATAATGTAATTTATACAGTTGAAAAAAAAATCTGATTTGATTGAGCGTAGCGAAGTTCTGTTTTGATTCGAACACTTCGAATTTAATCTTTCTGTAAATTTGTTTGTATCAATATTGCCTAAGCTATGTAAGCGATATTCGCTGCCACTGTGGGTAGCGAAAAACATCAAGCGGTATTCAGAAGGGTATTTAAAAAAAATATTAGTTTCAATTGCAAAGTTTGTACGTGATGTAAGTATAAAGTATAATATCAGTATAATTTTTTTTCGCATCCTCCTCACTAGGGTTTCCTGTTCTGGGGAGGCCTGTGGTTTTAAAAACTTTTGTATTTAGATTCAAGTTGTCTTAACATCGTCTTCATAATGTTTGTAAGTTGAATATCACTCTTTTTTCTCAGCCATGTTTTTAATTTTGTTTTAAATTTGTGTGAGTTTACGCGGGCAGCGCGAAACCAGAACCCCACCAATTTCACCCTACCGCCTTTGTGGGCGGTAAGGCGGAATTTTTTGCGAAATAGGCGCTTTGACTATCCATTTCAATAATAAGATGCTTGTTTTCACTAGTCACGAACGATTACAGTGTGTAGTGATTAGTAACATCCATGCCATTGGTGAATATTGACTAGACAGACGAACATTTATAACGTTTCGCTACCACTAGCAGAAGTGAAATCCGCCTAGGTTTGAACAGTGAGAATACTGCATACTCAATCGGTTTTCGCTACCTACAATGTCAGCGCATATCGCCTATATAAGAATAAGGCTTTATGCGAATTCTGTAAAAAAATGTGAAAAAATTACTAGTTAAGTAATATTTATGTTGCGTGGGAGCAAATCACAACGGTTCCTTTATGTACTGTGAACAACCAGAAGAAATATTCTGTCAAAGGGTTGGACAATACTTTGAGACGGGTTAGGGGGGATCAAAGATATTAGAAGAACGAGATGTGTTATGAGTAGTTCATACTGTGTGGAATTGTTTTGCCCAGTGTCGCCGGTTTTGTTCACCAATACTACTGCACACCTTCGTTTACGCTAAGGTATCTGCACTAATACATAGAACAGATTTCTGTGCGTACACGTCCCGATAGTATTCAAAGTACCCTAATTAGGTAGTACTCCGCCTACGGTCCGGCGGCCAACATATCTCGTTCTTCTAATATCTTTGCCTATACCAAATCATTTCGGTGATAAATATAATTATCTCCGCCGTTAACTGTTTTAAAAATCATTTAAAATACACCCGTGAAAAATCACGGAATATATTATTTTTTCATATATTGCTGTGGCCGAAAATTGAGACCTGATCAACTGCTTGGAAGGCACCTATGCTATGCTGACTATTGCATCACCAACTATTTCAAGAACTGCGGCATAAATTCGTTTTATGGAATTCAAATATAATGCTTATAATAGAATTTGAATTTTAAAATGTTACGTATAAACCAAACATTATAATGTCACATCACAAAGTGTTGGCAGAAAATATATATTTGAAATTAATAAATTTATTAGAATTAATACGTTCTTTAAAATATTGTATTACTACAAAGTTAATGATTCTTTCTAATTTATATCTAGAATATCCAGCAAACTCCGCGGAAAACATGAATTTATCGAGATTGATGAGCAATCAATTCCGCTACTAACTTTGTCAAACGATCGACAAAACAATGATTGTGTTTTAATTTAATTTATGTTTTGCCCTTGTATCCTTGTCATCTTTATATCATATTGTAAGACTTTTAGTATCAGTTATTCAGTTTAACCGATGAAAACTTTATTATGAACTTTAAACTCGGAAGTTTTATATCTGGGTAGCCGTTAAAACATTCAATTTGACATTATTATCGCGGCTATAAAGTTGAATTTTCCATCAAACCATGTCACGGATGCTTTTGAATCAAATTGAAGTATAAACTAAATATTCTTTAAGTACTTTTATTTTTTTGTTTTTTAATGATAAACTAACGTTTAAAAGACAAGGTTTTTATGTATAGCGCAAAGGATAACTAATTTTTATGAGCAATAATTAGTAGCCTGAAACACATAATGTTTAGCGCAGCTGACCGGTAATCAGAAGGCTGCGAGTTCAATTCCCATCGGCGGCATTTATTTTTTCTCGGAAATTTTTTTCAATTTATATGTGTTTTTCAGGCTAATAATTTGTTGTTCTTATATTTTGGTTACGGAATTTAGGTGGAGGTACCCACAGATAATAAAAAAGGTAGATTGGCCATTAATTATAAGGATAAAATTACGCGCACAAAAGATTCACCAAAATCGTTCATCCACAATACATCAACGAACGCATAACTTTCTTTGTATCTTTCTATTGTTCACCCATAGTTCTAACGCGAAGAAAATAGTGTAAAATCATCTATGATAAATGTAATAACTAGCTTGTTACAGGTTGTCCCACGAGACCATAAAATATCACCCATAGACCTTTTTTTATTCGTTTTTAAATAGAACATTTTTGCGGATGATTTTCTATTCACCTTTTATTGTTCTCTTAATCATTCTCAAATATGAAATGTATTTTATTGCACTACTCCTGTTCTCGATTAGTTTGGTATCTTAGTATTATCAGAGTTGGGTTATTATAGGACACATCTGCCCCGATGATGGACATTGTAACGTTGTCCGAAACGTTGGCTAAAGAAGGAGTTAGCGAAACACGGTATAACACCTTAAAAACAAATAACAAAAATATTATAGGTTAGCTTAGGTTAGGTTGGGTTATTATAGGTTAGATTAGGAAAGGTTGGGCTATTATAGATCAGATTAGGATAGGTTCGGTTAGGTTAGGATAGGTGTGGTTGGGTTAAGTTAGGATAGGTTATGTTAGGATAAGTTGTTTTTTTTTACATACAAAAATATTTTAGAAATTTAGTTGTTTAGAAATATACTTATTTAAATAAATAACGGGTTATTAACACATAATCTTATTTACGTAAATAATAATTTCGCACCATTTTGACAGAACACCGATGTGAAGCTCGCGCATAATACGCGTTTGTTTGTGGGAAGTGTAGGCACTGCCAACCCAATAAAAACATGAAATCAGAAGCTAGAAATACTTCATTGATTGTAAAATTAGCCGACAAATCTCTAATTTGACCTGATAAGTTAGGTTAGGTTAGGTTGGGTTATTATAGGTAAACCGTTGTTAGTATCACTTAAACTGGGCAAAGCCCAACTAAGTGCCGCCCACAGGGACTAGCAAAAAACCAGCGGAGCGGGTTTTTAACTGCTAGTCATTATTATTATTTGATGTTTTAAAGTCTGCATGGTGGTCATGCGCCAGAGCGATACTGAGAGTATGTTCTACTCTGAAACGTTAACCTACATTGTATTATTTTTAATTAACACATTCTGAAATAATACAAACCAATCAAATAAAATTTACTTTTGCACGCCGGGATTTGAAGCCGCAATCAAAATCTTTGCTTGTGATTGTGACTCATAAAGTCTGTGATATTTTCAGAATTTTCTTTTGACTATCTTTGATCTTGTTCATTGTCCTTGCTTTAGATGATCATGTTTTGCATGCGTACAAGTTACAAGAGTCATAATGAACAAATTACGAGATGTAATTTGACTTAAAGCTTTTTGTGCGTGTTTTATGCCACGATTTGTGGTTTCTTCAACAAAAAGCAAGCGTGTTCTAAGCCAGGTTTAATCTTTAGTTAAGACAGATAAAAGATAAACTGGTAGGTATTACTCCCACCACTTTGTCTGAAGTCTAGAACGTGTGATCTTTTACGATCGCGTGCCAAGTTGGTTCGTCTGTGATTAACTTTGATTCGTCCCGTCCATTGTCAGGATTATCAAATAAAATCCGATTCAATTAAAAAATTCATTATTAGTTCCATCAAACAAGGGATATTTGTTGTGAGAACAACTTTTTAACATCCGTTAAAAATTGTTTGTAAAATCTTTGTTCTGAAATTAACTTATATTCGTGTATTGAGTTTCTATTGGAACGACAACTACCAACTACTGTCAAGTTGATAACGAAAAGTTCTCAGTATGGGATATCCCAGTGCGGATATCATTATTTCTATTTGTTACTATTATTAATTTGTTATTATTATTATTAATTATTAATAATTATTTGTTATTAGTATTGTTGATTCGCCCACCTTACTCCAACTCATCCCTTCCAATTTCCCTTCCGTAGACTCAGAAATTATGAACTGCTCTTCCTCCATCACTATTCAACTTATTATGGTTATAATTCACCATTGTCCAGAATGCTTAGACTTCTCTACTCAAGTCAAGACCTTGATTTTTACGGTAAAAGTCTAAATGATTTTTATCTGTCACTAAACAATTGAAGAAATTTATATATTTAAATAAATATTTTGACTTCTAGAGAAGTCTTGACCTGATTTGTCACTTCATTTTTTTTTTTCTTTGACTATCTATATTTTGTGATTGCTTTGATACCATTCTTTACTCTTTAATTTACATTTTTTTGAATAAAATTTCATGTTATTCTATTGTAAATTGGACGTAACTCCGTTGGTTAATATATAAATGAATTATTATTTAGGGGGAGTATTTAGTGGGACGTACAAATTTTGAGAATTTATAAACTAAATATGAATTATTTGTATAACAATAATGAAGTTTCAGAGAATTTACTCCAAATCTAAAAACTAAATTTGTTTTTATGTACCGAGTCCCAGTCTAGAAGGCGATTGAAACTTGAGGTAGAGCTAAGAACTCCCTTGAACCCCTAAACTCTATGAACCTAGTTCAAAATTCAAGGTAATAATATTCCATGAACGTGGGAATTTTAAAAGAATCAAATTTTCGTAATATGCTCCAAGTCTCTATTTTCCATTACGCTGACTAGAAAATTTTAAAACTATAAATCTCTGTCGTTCAAAAAGCGACTTAACGGAAGACTTGCGTATGATAAAAAGTTCTTCGTAGATTTTTCGTACATCGGGGGTGATGAAATTATTTTTGTTTCACGTTCTAAAAGCGTTATATTTACGTTGAGGTATTCTATAGAATAGATTTTTTTTAGTTAAATAGATTCTAATCAAAAGGGGCATACAATTTATAATTTATCTGGGACAATGCTAAATATTAGTATTCCTTTTTACAATGTCGTAAGATTTGGTTGTGATTACTTTTTTTGTTGAAATTGAGTGTTCTCGATTGAACTCTGGAAGTATTTTACACATTTTGTTACAGAAGGTAATTTTAAAAGATGTTATGTTGTTTTGTGTGTATATTTTCAGGTTTCTGAGAAATAACAAAAAATCTTTATTAAGGGTTGTGCTCACGTTAACAACCTCGGATACGCGTGGAATACGAGAAATACTTTCATTTCCACTGTTTGTTTTTTTACTGACAAACTTTTAAAATAGTAATCTTTTTTAATTTTACTGCGAAATCATTAGTTTTTTTGTTATTTTTGTTGTTGTTTCTCTGAGGCCCAAGGACGTTTTGCAAGATTTGTGTGAAAAAAAATATATTTGTGACCTAGGTTTCGACTGTGGAAAGGGGCATTGACAGTTACTACATTGACTAAATCATTCAGAAGCCTTTAACCTACTGTGATCAATCGTGTCGAAAAATTGCGACTCCACTGTATAAGTTGGCCTTTGAAGGTGTTAATGGGATAAGCCCTTTGCACCTCACTCGAAGTACCAGTCCAAAACTATATGTAGTTGCTGTTTTAATAATATACAGGACAATTAATAACTGTTTGCAAAATTAATTACGGCTACTGGACAGATAATTACCTATTATATTAAAACACAAATAACTTTGTTTTCATCACTTTAATATATACGAGTATATAACCTCTACGTGTTTCATGAACAAATTTCACCTCATCAGGAGCAAGTATATACTAAAGTCAAAAATTAAATATATCTGAAACACAATATAAGCCCAGATTGGAATATATGTAGGTGAAAAGGGACTCGGCCGTTGCAGTTGGAGTCACTGAGGATGCCATCTTTAAGATGCTTCACTTAAGATTAATGTGAAGAATACTGAATAAAAAAAATATATCCCGCGGTCTTATTCATTTCACACATCATTCCTGGTTTATTTACACTGGTTAATTGAAAGGTAGTTTATGACATATTCTTCTTGTAACAATAATTACGGTCATAGTAACATTTTAAGGGTGGGTACATTGGGTAGGTAGGACAATTCCAGGATTTAATACTTAGGTTTCCTATCCGATAAATATTTGTGAATACATTTTTTTATTGTAATATAAGGAATATAGATACACAAATATATAACAAAATTACATTTTAGATCATCATTGGTTATGTTCACCTTATCAGAAAAGGGGAGTTCTTGTGCCTGAAAAGGGAGCCACGATTCTTACATAAGTTTAGCAACTATATTTTCACAATATAATTTGAGAACCACGACTTTTAGTTATATAGTTAAAAAATATATTGAATAAATTAATATTCAATCATTCAAGACAATGTTAACAACTCTCAAACCAAAAATGCATACAGAAAAATCAGAAAAAAGATTCGGTTGCATTTAGGAATTGAACCTAGGAACTTGCCGGGGTTTTGCTCTACCGTTGAGCTAATTCAACTTCGGTCATATTTAACTGAATCATACTTCGACTTAGAACTAGGAACATTTTCTTAATTTTTTGGCATTTTCATATTCAATTATTCGCGATTGCAAGATTCTACCCAAATTTAATTGCAATCTAGATAGTGTCCTGAACATACACGTTAATTTCTATTTTTTATATGCGACATCTATTGAATTTGTTACAAGTCTAGGATAATTATTCAAAATTTTATACGGTAACAACTTATTGAGTAAAACCTTAACATTATAACATTATTAAAGATTTGAAACTGTTTTTGTTTGTTTTATTTTTGTTTTATTTTTTGTTTATGTTTTCTGTTTCAGATGAAAAACATACACTACACTTTAACTTTGGTTCAAGAGTTTGTTTATGATAGCCTGCGATAAGCGAGCCCTATAGGTTTAAGATAGAGGTATGAAATCGTTGGATCACGACACAATAGAAGAAATTGTAATTTTTATTTTTTTATGGTTTTATTTAGGTATTAGAGCGAGGAGAGGAAAGAGTCTAAAAGAGTCGAGAAGATGCACTAAGTGGCATGAATAGCTAAGAAGTAACTAGAAGAGACTAAAATATACTAGGAGAGATGAGGTGATTTTGCACAAGAGCGGCGCTGTATAAATCGTCCAAATTATTAAAGCCCAGCTACACTACTCGCGAAGTTGATCGAAGTTGACCGAATACGATAGTGTGGGCACGAACTTCACTTCGCTTCGGGCAACTTCGCTTCGCTTCGCCCGACTTCCGATTGTTGTCGGTAAATGCGCCCGAGTCAAAGGACTGGACTGAGTTACTCGCGAAGTTGCACGAGTGTGTGGGCACGCACTTCGAACTTCGGCTAACTTCGTCGAGGACTTCGTCGAAGCGTCGAAGCGAGTAGTGTAGCTAACGCTTTAGTATTATTTTTAATAGAGACTAGATATGATGGACTCGCCGAACGTCACAACGGTGCTGCCAAGGTCTGTTATCTATGTGAGGATATTGTGTCAGCGCTTTATTAACAGCAGACATATACCTGGATGGATGACGAACCTCGTGCTGGCACTGTTGGTGGACGCGGTAGACTCTCTCGCTGCAGCAGCTGGTCCAGTTTCTTCTCCACCTAAGATTCTTGCTGCAGAGTCTCCATCTTCAATCTTCGTCGAACGTCACAGCGATGCTGCCAAGGTCTGTTATCTATGTGAGGATATTGTGTCAGCGCTTTATTAGCAGCAAACACATACCTGGATGGATGACGAACCTCGTGTTGACACTGTTGGTGGACTCTCTCGCTGCAGCAGCTGGTCCAGTTTCTTCACCACCTAGGATTCTTGTTGCAGAGTCTCCATCTTCTATCTTCATGTCACCTGTTCCTGTTCTTCACATTACTTACATTCTACTTAACTTCACTTTATTTTGGTAATATTTATAATGTTTGTAATACCTGCCTCAACTGTAAAGCGCCCCTGAGATGATAACTCACAAAAGCGGCGTTATAAAAATTTTCCAATATTATTATTATTATTAACTCTCAAACGAAAAATGTAAAACAGAAAAATATTCATTCTCATCTCTTCGGCCATGGTAGTTCTTAGTCGAAGTATGATTCAGTTAATATGACCGAAGTTGATATTTGGGTCGAATTAGCTCAGTGGTAGAGCAGATCCCCGCAAGGCTGAGGTCTTATGTTCAATTCCTAAACGCAACTGAATCTTTTTATGTTTCACATTTTTCGTTTGCTCCTAAGAATAAATATTGAAATTTGAGGTTTTATTCAAAAAGATATTTCACTACAAAAATATGAAATAAATTTATACTTATATACCTACGCTAGTGTTGAAGGTAGAGATAATGTAGTATGATAAGTTTTTCCCATTAGTTTCAAATGATTTATCGACGAAGCAATCACAATTTATTGTAATCTATTTCTTATCAGTAGCAAAAAGTGATTAGCATTAGTTATTAGTAGTAATGAAATAGTTGTTATTGAATTAATCAAGCTGGCTTACATTTTTCGCAACATGAGCATCACCTTCGATAGCTCAGTTGGTAGAGCGGTGGACTGTAATGTGAAAGTTGTATAGATATCCATAGGCCGCTGGTTCAAATCCGGCTCGAAGGAATCGGTTTCTTTTTTTTGTTACTTATTATTTTATTTTATTTATTATTTATTTATTATTTTATTTATTTATTTATTAGATACAAATAATTACATACATATTAAGGAAGCTTTGGCTGTCCAACTAGGAAATTTTCCCGTTTTAGGACAGCCAAATTGCCTGGTTTAGTTAACATTTGTACACGCTGCTGTTATGAATTATATTTCCATACTTTACATTAATAGTTACGCTTGTAATGTAGTCTATATACATATATATTTATCAAAGTAATCAAAATAAAAACTTTTTCAGACATATTTGTACACCCGAATATTAGTTTTTTTTATGAAAACACCTGATAAATTTTATCAAGGTACATGTAATAATATGCAATTAAGGAACACTGTATCAGGGTACATGATAACATATTAGATTAATTCAATTTATAGTTACAATATAAGAAAAATATTAGGTGGGTTTCTTAATTTGATCGCTGTTACTGTGCTGTGTATTAATTTACATAATCAAGGTACATATAATATAATATACATAATCAAGAAACATATAAACAAGGTACATGAAAACATATTGTATAAACATTATCAATCACAAAAATTATCAATCGCATTTTATAAATCAGATGCATGGTAGGAATTTTTTATTTAACTGCCAATAACAATGAATAAATGTGAGTACAGAACATTTTTGTTTATCTGTTGGTCATCATAAGTTCGCTTTCGACTCTTCCCAAGTCTAGAAGCCAATAATAAACTAATTTACGCAGAATGCTTATGCTTTTCGATTTCCATAAATCGGGTAAGAGGTTGAATAATTTTGGACCAAGGTAATAGAATTGTCTTTGGGCAAAGGATGTCGTAGTAGTAGGTGGAACAACTGGATTCCTCCTTGAATGTCTAGTGTCGTGATAATGATCAATTGAAGGGTAGTGGTGACGTTGTTTTTGAGTGTGTAATATAATTTTTTTTATGTATAGTTGTCTGACATCAAGAACTCGTATCTCTTTGAATAATACATCACTGGGGTACCTAAATGGTTTTTTTAGGATGACCCTTAGCAGTGATTTCTGTGCTTTTGCTAAGGGATCCAGTATTGTTTTGGTACATCCGCCCCATCCCAAAGATGCATATTCAAGTAATGAGTTACACAGAGCATAATATAAACATTTAAGATCTTTTATGCAGAGAATATTTCTAATGCCCAGGAAAAGATGAGTAAGTTTTCTGACTTTTGTGGAAATTGAGTCTATATGTAGGTCCCATCTCAGAAATTTGTCTATCATAATTCCTAGATATTTTATACTATCTACGCATTCTAGGGTGTTACAATTACAAGTAGTTAGGTTATTGCAGTGGTGTATAATAATGTTTTGTGTTTCTTTTGGTTGTCCCGCTTGAGTTGCACTGAAGCGGATGAATTTTGTTTTCTCCGTGTTGAGTGTGAGTAGATTATTATCAAGCCATTGTTTAACACTGTTTATACCAGCTTCTGCTTTACTGTGAACTTCATTCCAGTTTTTACCTTCAAATAACAAGACCGTATCGTCTGCAAAGGTAATAATGTGGTCGGCAAGGGAACTGTTACATAGCTCATTAATATATATATTAAACAAAATTGGCCCTAGAGTACTTCCCTGAGGTACACCAAATTTAATATTTGCTGAATCGCTTAGAGTATCATTAATGTTCACTCTTTGGCTTCTGTTTTCTAAATAACTAACCATCCACTTTAATAGTTGACCCTGTATTCCAACGCACTGTAGTTTTTTCAACAGAATTTTATGTGATATAGTGTCGAACGCTTTGGCTAGATCCAGGAATAGTGCAGTACATTTAATTCCTCCATCGATATTATTAGAGATGATTTTTGTCAGGTGAGCGATAGCGTTTTCTGTGCTTAAACCTGGTCGGAAGCCGTATTGTCTATTAGAAAGAATGTTATTATCTTCCAGATATGTGCTAAGGCGATTTTTCACAATTTTTTCAATAATTTTCGAGACCGAATTTAGCAAAGAAACTGGCCGGTAATTATGTACATGCGATTTGTCACCATTTTTGTGAAGCAATATAACTACTGAATGTTTTAAATGATTGGGGAATATTCCTGATTTAAAGCTTAGATTCGAAATGAACGCGATCGGTATTGCGATTGAGGATTTAATAAGTTTTAACAGATTTGATGAGACTTTATCAGGACCACAAGCATTTGATGACTTAAGATCGTCAATTATTTTCATGACTTCGTTTGTCGTTGTTTGTACATTGTCTATTTTATGACCGAAATTAGAGGTAGTAAACTTAGCGAGATCAATTTCAGTAGTATTAAGTTTATCAAGAATTTTTTTCGCAAGAGTGACTCCCACTGAAGTGAAATAATTATTGGCAAAATTTGCCATAATTTTTGGGTCTGAACAGTTTATATTATTAATGTACAACGATTTAATTTCGGAAGATTTATTAATTTTTGTTTTAGATATATTACGAAAAGTTTCCCACAGACGTTTTGGCGTACAGTTATTTTCGTAAATAATTTTTTTATAATAATTTTCTTTGGTCGATTTAATTAAATGTTTACATAAATTCCTATACTTTTTATAATGAGCTTGTACTAAAATATTTTCAGGACATCTTTTCGCCTTTTCGTGTAATTGATTCCTTCTGTGAATAGATTTGACAAGGCCAGGGGAGATCCAAGGTGTGAGTTTTACTTGATTATTTGTTATGTGTATGTTACTAGTGTGTTTAGATATATATGAATGTAATTTTGTGATAAATTCATTCATTGCTGAGTCAGTATCAATTTGGTCTAGAACGTTTTGCCAGTTTTCTGATCGCAAGTCTTCGACTAAGTTATTGTAATTTGTTCGAGGGACATATTTAATTTTAGCATCAGTGGGAGGTTTGTTTTTAAGACAGAGAGCTGTGGTGTAGTGGTCTGAAATTGTAGTGTGAAAAACAAATGAAGTGATTAGGTTAACATTTTTAACATTGATATGGTCTAGGCAAGATTTACTCTTGCCCTGTTCTCGAGTAGGGCTATTAATTGTCTGAATGAATCCATTTTCAGTAAGCAGGCATAAATAATCGTTATATTGACGATGGTATTCAGGAAGAGTATTAATATTGAGATCGCCTATGATGATTTGACGTTCTATTTTTTTTGAACTATTGATGATTGCTTGAAGTGAGCTCAAAAAAGTGTCGATGTTTTGGAAAGCGGGTGATCTGTAGATTGCAAAGATACATAAGTTGTTGTTCAAAACAATTTTCAGACAGTTTGCTTGTGATAATAAAATTTCATCTACTTGTGCTTGTATTCCGTCTCTGATGTAAACAACGATTCCACTTGATTTATTTAAACTTATGTTAGTGTGATATTCAGAGTAATTTTGTATAATTTTGGAGGTGTATTCTTTATTTATCCAACATTCCGACAAAATTATAACATCGAATGAGTAATTAAATTGATCAAGAAATAATAAAAAATCATCGATTTTTGAAATGCTTCTGATATTCTGATGAATGATTTTTAGGCTATATGAGCCCCAATTGTATTTGTTTAGATTATTTAGATCATAAATAACATTTGTGTTATAATTTATATCGGAATCATTATAATTATCATATGGTAAACGAAACATATTTAGTATATTTTAAATAAGTGTAGTATTGCGTAACATAGTTATTATATTTTAGATTAACGTGGTGCTGTGATAAACTTTCGCATAATATAAGTTTTAATACAATATCTAATTTAGTTTTATTGACACCTAAAATTACTATGAAGCTGGTGATAATACAAGTTCCTAGCAGGTAGTGGAAAGCAATAGACTTGATGAAGCGGGAACAACGACTAAATATAATAGTAAACAAGCGAGACGAAATATACCTCGAGAGCGAAATTGGTACAATTTTATCACAGTGTTGACAATTTTGATTCATCGGAAATGAGAATAGCATTTGATCCCGCCTCTTTTCTAATATATATGTTCCCTCCTTTAACCCACGCGAATCGAAACATACGTTCCTTGGCATATTGGCGTGTCTTAAACCAGAGCTGCTTTGATCGAAAGGTCAGTTGTTCGGAAACGTAGATAGGCGAGCGAGGACCGGCAATTCCAATGTTCAATGTGTTAAGTTTGTCTTCGGTATTTTGTTGATTTTTATTGTAATTTTTCACATCCGTTAGCAGCTGATCTCTAGCTAGATTCGTCTTTAATTTGATAACTATTTCTCTCGGATGAATGTACATATTTGTTTATTATGCGTTACCGTAACCCATACATACTAGAAATAATGGGAGATATGGCATGGAAGCGCACCGACAGTCGCCGAGATACAACCAAACCGCACGCCAATGCCATTTGCAGTAGGGTGGGTAAACGACGTTCGACACTTTTGTGCTCGTGGTTTCATACTAACAATTTATCATATCGAAGTCTTTATCTTTAACGCGCGCTACAGAAACCGCTAAACACTTATTTTTGTAAAGCGCGTCATAGCATAATACGCATATAGACTTCTGCCCCGGGTTGCCAAAAGGATCGATTTGTCTTCGTAAACGAAACTAAGTGAAAAAGTTCTTTTGAAAAAATATATATTTTCTATTTTTATTATTTTTTTGTTTTTTTGTTTAATTCGTAGAACTCCATTTATTTTTTTTTAATTCATTTAAAATCAAATTTTTAATATAATTATTAAGTTCTGCAAGTTTTTTTTGGTTTTTGTTATTGTTACAGCTGTTTCGGCTTTCAAGGCTATTTTCAAACTGTCATATGAAAACAAAAAAAAAAACTAACTAACCATCACGCCGTTTAGGCAGAGAGGACGGACCGCCAAACAACTCGGTCTTGGCACACACTTCGTGCCTCATTCACATTCATACATCGTCTCGTACACATTCTATTATTCTGACTCTTGACCTGGCCCGACTCGAGTATCTGATTCACTTGATCGTGCCATGTCTTACTCGGGCGACCCCGACTTCTGCTACCATTCGCATTTGCATCATATATCCTCCTTCCAATCCTATCTTCGCTCATTCGCTTTACATGCCCAAACCATCTAAGCGTCCCTTTCTTAATCTTACTCATTACGCTTACATCAGCCTTGCACTCTGCGGATCTCCACATTCCTCACACGATCAAACATGGTTTTACCACACATACGCCTCAGGGATCTCATTTCAACAGCATTCAATCTATTTTCATCCTTTCTTTGCCAGTTCCATGCCTCACTTACATACATCAAGGTAGGTACCAGAACTCCGTTGTGGACTGCTAACTTCGCTTCTTTTAAAAAAAAAACAAAAATTGAAAACCAATTTTTTGAAAAACCATTTGAAGGTTACGAAATAAAAAAGCCACACAAAAACTGCTTATTACAAATCGATTCATATCTCAAACAATAAAGTTGGGCCAGATATCGGAATTTAATATGAAAACACTATTAATAATCAACGTTTGATAAACTTTAAATTATCTCTTTTGGAAAATTTTATATCTATATATTTATCATTATTTGTGCATAGTTAATAATGTGAATTCTTCGAATTTGAATGTGACATCCGAATTCTTTACAAAAACTGAGAAATTCCCGGTAAATTGTTTTTCTTCGCAATATTTTGTCTTGTCGTATATCGAAAAAAGTTATCGTAAAAACGAAATAATATTTTGTATTCAGTTTTGGATTGAAGTAAAAAGATGTGTTTTTTATATCTATTTGACATAATAACTTTTTTAAAACATTATTTGATAATGTGGGTCTCACCACCCGTACTGAGAATTATTTACATCATGCGGTAGATACCCACTTATATTTGCAGAGTAACTTTATAGAAAACATTGAAAAAATAGGAAATTGTAGTAATTTTGCCATGAGTGAATGCTCCTCCTATGAATATCATAGGAGGAACATTAAATAAGTTTTTAAGAGGCGCTCATACAATAAACAAGAAAATCGTTTTCATGTGAATACAGTACAAAATTTCCAACTATTCCCAACCGTCTGGGGCTAGTGTTACTATGGCATCCCCAATTGGAGTGTGTGGTGAGGCTGAAGTGAGGAGGGGAAGGAGAATGGGAAGAGGAAAGTGGGGAAATATTAGGCTATTCACAATATATGGTAAATATGGTCACCAATCACGACTAAAGCCATTTAAGTAACCTTTCAACTTAACCTAACCTGACTATATTCAGTTCTCGTGTAATTTTCATAATGAGGTTTTTTAAACATTTTTTTTATAAAGTGTTTATCGAATTTTTGGAAAGTTCAAAAAAGGAAATAAAATAAATTAAATATTTTTAAGAATAGACAACCGCTGAAGTAAGTCTCAGAACATACCTATCTAATATACCTCTTTTTACATGTGTAGGTACGAAGAACGTAACTAAAGTAAATATATTATTAAGGCGAAGCTTTCAGCGGTAGGACAAAAATATTCTGAAATTTCAAGTTACCATCAATCATAGTAGGTTTAAGGCTTCTCGAAGTGTCAATATCCCTTTCCACCGCCGAAACTTAGGTCACAAATCACAAAAAGATCTGCCAGAACGTCGAAGAACAAACTTCTTTTCAAGGTCTGCTAGTTTTATGTTTATGACCTCTTAGCACAACTGGTTCGGCGAATATTATTATTTTAAGATCAAAATACAGAAACTATTTCATGGCAATAAGGCGTAAATCACGGACCGGTTTCAAACTCCTGTTAGGGAGAAACTTTCTCAAGGTTAAAAACAAAGCCCCATAAAACTCTCACTTTACACTGATGCGAATATTTTACTAATTTATTATTGGGGCTTTCGTCTAGCAACGTAATACAATCCAAACATTTATTAAATTTTATAAATTGATGATACAGAGTAAAAATATACCATGGACTTAAAAATCTTTTCAATCACAAGAGCATTATTATTCTGTTGGTCCCAAAAGACCTGTCTTGTGCACAAGCAATTAGAGCAGTCCGCTCCGGACCCTGACTTCCAAGGGGCCAACGCGCTGATTTAACAAACACCTAACACAGAGCCCTTGAGGTTTTTGCTAGGGCCATGCGCCGTTTGACTGCGACTTTTTTTTTTAACTTTTTTACTTTCTTGCTGGACATGTTGAAATAACTCCAATAAATTATGAACATGTGGAATGTGGATGCACCAGTGGAAGCTACCCAGGTGAACTCATTGCGATGAAGAGGATTGGAGCAGGTCGCGAAGGAATTTGGACAGGCAAGAGTCCGCGCTCAGTGATAAATGTAGTGCATTTGTGGAGGAGGCCAAATCTGACCCTGGGGCGTAGCGCCATAATGATTATGATGACTAGCCACCTTAATTAGCCTAAAGTTCAGTTTAAAAATGTAATACAATTCAAAATTTATATCTTTCAAACGTTAACCGCCAATAAGAACAAATTACCAGGAGCACATAAATATGACTGGGTATTTTCATTTGGTTATTATTGTAAACATTTTTTTTAAATTTATTGCTCAGTGACATTAGTTGTTAAAAATCACGCAAAGAGAAAATCATCGAATGAATCAAAGGCCTTAATCAATCATCTTAATGGAGAATCGGGAAGATCCGTGATCTTTAATCTTTACCACCAGCTGACCACAATATAACCGTCACAGATCCGCATCCCGACGTGATGTGACCAAGCCGCCACGCATCCCAACGTGATGCTTACGCCAATACTGTCTACGTAATGAATACTGTGATTCATCTTCATCTTTCATATACATCTTTCATATACATCTTTCATATACATCTTTCATCTACATCTTTCATCTACATCTTTCATATACATCTTTCATATACATCTTTCATCTACATCTTTCATCTACATCTTTCATCTACATCTTTCATATACATCTTTCATATACATCTTTCATCTACATCTTTCATCTACATCTTTCATATACATCTTTCATATACATCTTTCATATACATCTTTCAAATACATCTTTCATCTACATCTTTCATATACATCTTTCATATACATCTTTCATCTACATCTTTCATATACATCTTTCATATACATCTTTCATATACATCTTTCATATACATCTTTCATCTACATTTACATTTAGATAGTGAAGAACAACTGCCACTTTGGAACGTGTCGCAATATAGTGGATACTATATTATTTTTAAATTAATAAAATAAAATAAAATTTACTTGCGCACGCCGGGATTTGAACCCGCAACCTCCGTATTCATAGCCGAGTATCGTATCTACTCAACCACGGGGGCCGTCAAAAGTTTTTGATGCCGATGAATAATTTAGTAGTCCACATCAGATATAATGAATAGATTTACATTTTATAGTACGCAAATACTTGGAAAATCATATATACCTATATTTTATCCAGTATCATCGTAACCGTTCAACTATTTATTTGAAATCTCTTCTGCTATCGAACACTATTTAGATAAACCGTCATTTCGAATACTCGTGCAAAGTCGGCTATTTCTCTTGCACCAGATTTCATGTGATTGGTCAAAATAACAGAAATGCTGAATTCTGTCTTACACGTGTAGGACTGACTTGCTGGTGGTTTTGGTTGTAAAAGTCACCTTACGACACGCCGTTTTCTTCAAGAGCAGCTATGCAGTTTTTATATTGCTTCGTGCAATCCTCTTAGAAGGACAAAACATGACATAAATTTTCGTCTCCGTGACAACAAATATAAAGTTGGTACGATAAGGAAAAGCGATTTTCTTTAAAGGTTTATACTGAACAACTCGGTTTTAAGAATTTTATCTTTGATGAAAGCTGAGAAGGGCGATATTAAAAAGTACTAATTTTGGTTGTGAGTCTGTAACTCAGGTTCCATGAACTCTAGAACTTGGTTTTACTTTGAATTTAAATGTCATTTTGAAAATCGGAACAGTAGGAACAATTGAAACACGCGTTAAAGTAGATTACAAAATTATTGTTATTTTAATTCACATTAGGAAAAGAACACGTTTTCTCGATATGTTCTGATTAACTAATATTTTATCAGGAAGTTGGCATGCTATCACTTTTTTAACAGGATCATTTTTCTCTGTGCTCCATTTGGGGATGTCAGGGATGCGCACTGTATTCGGATTGTTGGGACTTTTGTGCAATGTTCGCATAAAAAAATAGCTAATTATATCATATCATATATTTTTTCAACTGTCACCTTGATAACCCATCAAATCTAACTTATCATATAACATATGCAATAATTACAATAGCGTATTATCCAAGGTGGATATTTTCAGTTGCGAACTTACCAAATACAAGAGGTCCATAAAAGAATATTTCTCTTATGGTTTGTGAATAATGTTATGTCTCTATTGTCTATTTTTCTATCATGATTTGATTTATATTTACAACCTCTCTCCATGGCTATAAATGTATTGCTAAATGATTTGTTTTGTAAATTTTTTGTTTTGTATAATCTTTTTTTTTTATAAATTTTTAAATTCGTATACCTTTCTTACCAATTTAATTCACTTATTCCTTATTATGCTGTCTCAGTAGGGGTAAAGTCACAGGGAGGAAAACCATAATTGGTTTTATTTTGGCTAAATAAAACTAATGTACAAACTGAAATAAATGTAAGTTGTCGATTTGCCGAAAATTAATAAATAAATAAATAACCGTGTTTTAACTAACCTTCATAGCCAAACCTATTAAAAGTTTAAATGATTGAATTAAACTCATTGAAGCTACGAGCTCGTATAATCTTTAATAGTTGTAATATTTAATCAATGTGTATTCACAGCACATTAATGCTTCATTAATTCAATTGACTTCTCTGTTGACATAGTCAAATTCTATAAGCTTCCTACGAACTACCCGTCGCAACGGAACACGGGAAGGGTGGTGCAATAAGGGTTGGAGGTTGATTTCGATGGTCAGTCATTCAAACAGAACGTAATCAAAGGATACTGTGTTGATTATCTCCCATAGATAATAGAAACAACGGAGATGGGCCGTAAACAAAAAAATAAAATAATTAATTTAGTTTTGTCAACCTTGTTCATCCATAATACTTTTTTATGTGTTTGTCAACTAAGAGTCACGACTGCTTCCAGCCGTCTGGAGCCTGGGGTGCTTTAGCATCTGAAGTATATGCAAAATTATACCAACAGTTTTATAATTTTTTTCTTTTACAAGTTAATCATGGTAGGTACTTATCTAGAAATGTACCTATTTACGGTAACATCGTCACATTTGAATTTGGTGATATAAAAAATAAAAATTAAACGATAGAGTGAAATTTTTTTTTAAACAGTGTTAGGAACTCAAGTGTTCTTTAAAGAGAGTTCGTCCCTATTCAAATAGCCAATGTTAAACACGGATAGTAAAAAGGGATATATAATTGTTTGACTTTATACCTGTGTTCAATGCATTGTATATTTTAGGAGCGATGAAACAAAATTGTCGCTGAGCGAAAATGGTTCCAGTTTTAGCTTGTGTGCTTGATGTTGTGGAGAGACCAGCAGGTTTTGTTTGTATTGTTTGGGGGTTATTCTTAGGAGATAGACATATGCCATCGCCTACTTTTCTGTAGGCCTTTTTAAGATATACAATGCGTAGTACATTATGTAGATGTATCTAGTAAGGTTTAGCAGGGTTAGCAATATGTAAGCGAGCGAAAATATTTTATTTACTACTTGATTACAAAACATCGACTATTCTCTACTTTCTATAAATTTAATATGCATGTATTATATACATAAACCTTTTGGAAGAAATTCTCCAAATGATAGTGAAAACCACAGACATAGGAATTAATAGACGAGAAGATAATGGCGAGGGGTAAAATCAACTGTTGAAGAACGAAGGGGGTTAAGCTGACTGTGATTCGTCAATAAATCAATCTGACAGTAAATAGGCATCTCGCATTATAATATCACCATTTAGTTCTTAAAAGTAAAATCTGCTTTTGAATGAATAGACATTTTTACATGGGAGCGCAAATTACTCGCCACGTTATGAACTAATTTGCGAAGTCCAAATTCGGCAAAGTAAATTTCTTCTGTTTGCAGAGTCGTAGTTAGTTTCAGAGTATTTAGTTAAGACACTTTTACAAATGTTTCATAATTTACTTACCCCAGTAAACAACGATGAGCACACTTGAGAATCGCTACATTGTGATGTGATAGTATATGTTTCTAAAACTGATCCATATAATACGGTGTGAATAAGCTTAAAATAAAGTAAAATAATGCTTACTTATGGAATGTAATACGACAATTGGGTTTATTCTCTTTTTCACATCTATTTTTACAAGTTTTCATATCACAAGTCAACATTTTGCCGTGTTATTTCGTAAAATGAACCGAGGATGCCTCGACCATAGTTCGCACAAGAATGATGACGTCACGTTTTCAAATTTCACTTGAGGCCATACGCGAGCCCAGCCGGCTCCAATGGAACCGGTATGGGGAGTGGGGATAATACGCTTTTAATCACTTAGGGCAGGTCTACTAATATTCATATGTCTATGGTAAAAACCCTATCAAAATCCGTTGCGTATATTAGAAGAACTAAGTATTTTGTACTATTTAGAGATGAGAATTCACAAATATTTCAAAATAAATTAACGTTTGCATGATAACAGTATTTACGAAATAAAAAGAAAATTTAGATAAGATGTTATAAGAATGAGATAAGAATTATAATATATAGAACTTATGCTACGCATATATACGCGAGCCGATCTGCCGAGATGAACCTCAACTTATGGGAAAGGCAGTAAGTAGCCGCAAATGGCGCGATAAGTCGCTTGCAGTTGCTTCGTTCCTTTCCCGTAATTCGTGGCTCGGTTCGCGTTTCGGTTCGCAAACATGTTATTACGGTGTCTATGTCTATTTTCCTTATCAATATACTAAACATCTTTGGCGACGACGTCATCACCTTCGATAGCTCAGTTGGTAGAGCGGTGGACTGTAATGTGAAAGTTGTATAGATATCCATAGGCCGCTGGTTCAAATCCGGCTCGAAGGAATGGCTGATTTTTTTTATTACTTCTAATTTAATTTACCCGAAAAGAAAACCTTTTTTAAATAAAAAATATTTTTAAAATACATGTTTATAGCGCCGCGGGGAAAAAACTTTTTTATTCATTGTCACAGCCCGTTTCTTTCGTAACCGGGTGAACCGGGTGAAAAAAGAATGAGTATTTACATGACATATTAAGTGTAACATTTAATCATTTTAAAAGTAATTAAGCCAACACAATTTAAGTCCTATATTAACCCGACCATTTGGCATTTCGTCTGTCTGTAAATTTGTTTGCTACGTTCCGGTTCCGGTTCATGATGGCGGCTGAGTTGGATACTTCATTTTTACTCCGCCAGAGTTCAGCTTGATCGTGGATTTATTGTATAATTCCTTATTTGAAATAACAAAAAAAATATTCGTAAAATATTTATGGTTCATAATTAGGTAGGTGGGTATTTAAGAGGCTAGGTACTTACAAACCTTACGAGTTGAAAAAAAAATTGTTTTCATTTATGAAATAGATAATTACAAATATACTCTTTAGACGCGAGTTATACTATTCCAACAAAAACAAAAATCTCTCACATAATATCGTCACTTGTCAATCAGCCAAGTGACTACCCGACGCACCAACCAAACCATGTCCGTGTCATTTTAAATTAATGGCATAATTTGTTGTAAAGGTAAATTTTTCATGTTTTTCCTTCAATAATGTAATAGTTTTTTCTCTTTCCTCCTTTTAAAAATAATTTAAAACCATTTTTTGCAATCACATATCAAAGTATATCATGGTCACCCTACATATTTACTACATTATACTGTAATGAATTGCCTGGATTAATGGGTACCACTTAGGTACCCAATTCGTAGAAACATTAATGCAACAATATTGTTCTCTTAAGGCGATGCCATACGCAGTAATGCAAAATCATGTGTTTTTGGTCGCCTAGAAATGTTTCAGATACTTTAATTAAATACTGCGAGTAGAATACATCTTGGCCTTTGAATAATCGAGTATTTTGTAGATAAGTCTTTTTATAAGCCCAGAAAAAATAATGTATAAGGCCTATGAAAACTGCTTTAAAGTTTAACATCTCCTACTTACGAACCCATTTTCGGTTGTGATTTTATTTTATAATGTGGAAAATTAAGTTATTTATAAAATGATCAAAAAAAAATATATTTATGCCTGAACATCCACAAAATAAAATAACAGGCACTTTTTGGCCATGTTTTTTTCTTGCATAAATCAAAACAGGCGGATAGTGTTACGCGGGAATTTAAACCTTATCGCCATCTACGTAAGGGTTGTTATTGATAGCGGCTCAATTTAAAATATTACACGACGAAGTGCATCGCCTTAATATTTAATCTTTGTGTTATTTTTATTATTTTGTAAAATTATTAACCTCAACACAGGCTTTTCCTAGTGAGGTTAAAAATTCTAACGTAAAAAAGATACAATGTAAGGAAACAATGTACCATAATTGTCCGAACCTACTGTTTTTTTATGTATGGTTGAAAAAAATAATATTATTATTACAAATAACCTCAAGAATCACTGTTTACAGTAAGTCAGATACGTATCCGAACTTAACACCGTGTATAATATTATAAGCCTATAACCTATCATTCCATGAAGGCTGTTCATAGAAAGGTCCGATGCGTCACTCACAAAAAAATAAAGTGGTGTGTAGCGGAAAGGGGCATTATACGGCTCCCTCTGTCCACATCGGACCCCTATCGAAAACCCTTCAAAGCTTTACATAAACACTTTGATGTTTGTTCTTGTGAAACGTTATGCTTTACAATCTTTACATAGATGGCGCTATGTCACTTGTCAGCTTGGAAACTATGGTGAAATGCTAATATTTATTTCCAGATATTATTTTTTATTCCTATTGTTCTGAACGTTCACTTTCAATCAATAAATAATGTTAAATTAGCAAATGTATATTTAGTTTACAATTATTAATTTGGAATTATGAGTTACTACTTTTAGTACATTCCTAATATATCTAAACGCGTGTTCATGCACTTGCATTTGTCCTGATAATATATAATAAATAAATGCGAAAATACAATGATATTTATGAACACGTATTCTGACATCGCGATAATTCTTTCATTTTTTACTAAATGTTTAACAGGAAACCTATCATAGTGATTTGTTTTTGGGGTATTATGCCGTGTTGCGTTATCTCCTTCTTTAGCCAACCTTTTGGACAGCATTACAGTGTCCATCATCAGATTGTAAATGAAATCAGATGTAATCAGATTACAAATCTGCCCTGATGACGGACACTGAAATGCTGTCCGAAACGTTGGCTAAAGAAGGAGATAACGCAACACGGCATAATAACCCAAAAATAAATCACTATAATTCTTTTGGCCGTGAAAATCTCAACTCATACCAGGAAACCTATCGATTCATTCGTTAAAGGCCTGCAGTCCCGTTTTGAACCGGATTGCAAGTAATTATTGATGGCTAAGTCCTCCATCACAACACAAGCAACATTTTCGGCTTTCTGTGGTGGTAGTAGGAGATTTTCAAACATTGTTGGGTTATTCGTAACCTGGGAATGTTTGTCTTTCTTAAAAAAATATAAAATAATAACAATTTTAAGAGATTTTTAATAAATTAGCAATCATCAATTACATCAGTAGGTTTTCTCCTTGTAGGTAAGTAATTTGTAATTTACTAAGAAACCTGTATTTTAGATGAATCAATGACCACTGAAAGTATACGTTTTCAAGCATCCCTTGAAAGATAAAACACTTGAAACTATCAGCTATTCCTTTGTCACCCTCAGACCTCGCACATAGCATTTTTACTAACTCTGCTCGATAGTAACGTTGACACCTCAATGGAAAGTGTACTCAATGGAAAGTTTTGTATATGGTGAAGATAAGATTATAGTGTGGTTTGTAAATTATCACACAGGGGGGGGGGAAGAAAACCCTCAAGTAGTTAATAGGATTATTATATAAACAGTGTGTATTTTATTTGGAGTAAGTCTTTTGGGTACGTGCTGATATACCCTATATAATTTTTGAAACTGTACGAATAGATAGATTTTTTCCTCTAAATATGGTGATCGCAAAACAAAAATACATTTATTATGTTACTATGTTTGGGTGGGTTCCATGATATCTCAACACAGTGACAATTCAACACACTTTTAAAAAGTGATATAAAGTCATAGACACGAAGAAAAAAAATTCTAACCTTACCTAACCTAACTTAACCTACTTAACCCAGTTAATAAAGTTTTTGTTTCATCACTTTCCATGACTTTCTATAACTTTTTAAAGATGTGATGAATTATCATTGTGATGATTTATCCGGTCACCATTTGGGTTTTGTTCGACAATTTCGTTATGTTGCCGAACCGAGCCGAACGCTAGACTCACTCTCTTGCTGCAGCAGCTGGTCCAGTTTCTTTACCACATAGGATTCTTGCTGCAGAGTCTCCATCTTCTATCTTCGTCGAACGTCACAGCGGTGCTGCCAAGGTTTGGTATCTGTTTGAGGATATTGTGTCAGCGCTTTATTAGCAGCAGACACATACCTGGACGGATGACGAACCTCGTGCTGGCACTGTTGGTGGACGCGGTGGACTCTATCGGTGCAGACTTAACTTTACTTTATTTTTAAAATATTTATATATTTTGTAATACCTGCATCAACTGTAAAGCGCCCCTGAGGTGATATCTCACAAGAGCGGTGCTATACAAATTGTCCAGTAAATTAATTAATTAACAAAAGAACAAAATTTTTGGACGCGAGGCTACTAAACTGTCCGCAGATCTACTAGTTAATATAAGTGTCGAAATATTTGTATTGAATAATAAAGTCGTGTATTAATAATGACACAGTTATAAGGTTCCTAATTTAAATTTAAATCATCTCGAAATGAATAACTCTGTTTGCCCCAACACTAGCATGAACGTGCAAGAAACTTTAGTAACAATCGTAACAAGGTAAGAAACAATGGTTGTCTGAAGTGTGTTTTATTTTGGCGAATATCATCACTCAACTATTTGTTGGATTCAAATTACTTTGTGTTCAAGTGAATGTCAAAACAAGCATAATTTATTGTCAATCAAATACAGAATTCTCTTCCATCCCCTACTGTTCGCTCCTCTTAAATGTTGACTATCATCAAGGAAATTATTCAATAATTCGGTAGATTGCAGACAGCTAAACTAGGGTGGTACAACTCTGATCGAAAATTGGAACCGAAATATTGTGACGTCATATGACTGCCTAAATATATCCACCAATAGAAAACTTTCAGGGTTTTTCATTGGTGGTATAATAAGTAGACTCTGAATGAGAATTTTACTGTCTATATATTGGCATGCCTATGTTTTTTAGGAACAGTGCACACAAAGTGGAGTGTATTTTTTGAATTTCAAAATACCTTTATGTCTAATCATTGACCCTATACTGTGTAAGAAAAAAACACAAAATTTTATTGACCTGCGATGACATCTTCAGGTGGCACGACCTCAAATTTACAAAAAAAAACAATTTCTTTCATGTTACTAGATATTTGCACAAAGCGCAATTCAAGTAACGTTTTATTATTATTCATGGTGGCAAGTGTTCGACTACCGTTTCATTTTTTTACAACTCTTTCCAGCGACTTCTGTAACACACATAGGCCCGGTATATCAGTCGGTACATATCCTCGCTATGTGTAACATTCCTCTCTCAAATCTAAGCGGGCTAAATCGGCAGATTTAAATGTTTGTAGTAATTATTGTATTTTTTTACAAAGCACCGAAATAAACAGATTATTTTGTATTTATATTCTATTTTACTAATCTGCAAACAAGTTGGTATCACAAAACATTTGAATTCAGTTGGGTATCTCGGTTCTGAATTGTTAAACATTTACAGCATTTACTGTCCAGCAGTCTATTATTTTATGTTTCAAATTAATCAAAATACTAGAGTGCCCATCCAGATGAACCCGTTAAAACAATTCGTGGAGACAAAACCCAACTCCAGATAATTTCAGAAAATGATAATAGAATTTAAGCCATTTCAGGATTACTAACACTTGAAATAAAACAAAGATAGGCCCCACGGCTATTTTAAAGGCATTATATGTCTTGATGTGATTTTTGTTTCATTCAGTTTAACAAATAAACCCTATTTTGAATCAATTAAATAAATAACCAACAAATCTTTTTACACTTTTCTAAGGGTTAGTGTACAATTCTAAATTTTAACGCCTGAATCATTTGAAGTTCTTGGTGTAAAAAACTCAAAAGTCAACCTTTTTTGAAAAAAAAACTGTTTAAATTTTTTTGTTTTTCATGCGCCAACGTCACGCTTATTGTTAAATATTTCAAAAAAATAACACGTCCTTGAAATTGGCTGTCAAAAATATGGTACTTTGTAAAATTTGTAACTTAATATTGGCGCGAATGCCTATTAGAGCCGAAACACACTGGGCGTATCTTGCGCGATGTATACGTCACGGTTCCATGATAAATCAACACATCGACAATTGTGAGCCGTTGATTTTTGATTTTTCATTGATTTGAATTCAACACACCTTTAAAAAGTGATATAAAATCATTAGAAAAGATGAAAAAAAAATTAAACCTTACCTAACCTACTTAACCAAGTTAGTAAAGTTTTTGATTCATCACTTTCCATGACTTTATATAACTTTTTAAAGATATTATGAGTTCTCATTTTGATGATTTATCCGGTCACCATATGCCACGTTACACGTATACATCGCTCTACATACAAATTCTCCTGCACAGCCGCACCTTATGTATTATACGTCGTTAGTCGCCAATCTATCAGAATGCACACTGGCTGGCCTTTTTACGCGATTAAATATATATTCTGCGTATTTTCCGCGGCTACAGCCATACTAAAGCATAGTTTGCGTCGCGTATATTGTGCACTACGCGGCGGAAGATACGCTTAGTGTGTTTTGAGCCTTACTTGGCTTGCACAGTTCTACAATCACGCATTGCTTGACGTTTGTCAATTGTTACATGTTCATATAAATTCTACGTGTTTTTAAGAAAAAAACTACAAAAATACAAATCTTGTGCAAAACAGCAAATGTCACGTTGACTTTATAATTAATATTTCTTTATACATACTTTATTATTAATATTTGTAAAACCTGTTCTGTTCATAAAAGGTTATTCAATGTTTAAATATCTTTGGAATTTAAAAAAAACCTAAGTAGAATATTCAGTTTGATTGCCTTCCTGAAAAATAATCGATTTGTGACCTTAGAGGTTTCCATCCGAAGGTCTCCAATTGTGACTCTAATTTCCAAAGTATTGAGTCTGAAATAAATATTTAGATTTAAAAAGAGGATGTCCTTGCATACATTCACAGCAAAATATGAGGACTTTGCATACATTAACAGCAACAGATGCGGTCTGTGCATACATTAACAGCAAAAGATGAGGTCTATGCATACATCAACAGCCATAATATGAGGTCTTTGCATACATTAACAGCAAAATATGAGGTCCTTGCATACATCAATAGTAAAAAAAGATGAGGAAAAATAAGATATTTTTGCATACATTCACAGCAAAATATGAGGTCTTTGCATACAATAACACCAAAAGATGAGGTTTATGCATACATTAACAGCAAAATATGAGATCTTTGCATACATTAATATCAAAAAAATATGAGGTCTTTGCATACATTAACAGCAAAAGATGAGGTATTTGCTTACTTTAACAGCAAAAGATGAGGTCTATGCATACATTGACAGCAAAATCAAAAATAAAAGAAACCATTTTACACAAAAACTCTGTACTTTCAAAACTAACCTATAGATTGCATACAGTAGGTAAGTAATATCCATCTACTAGCTCTTAGCATGATCCAGATGTTTATACTCTTAAGTCTAAGATGTCTTCATTTTATGCGCGGTATTTTCTTGGAGCAAGGTTAGGATAAGATTCAGGTCACATCATTCTTAAGCAGCTGATAAATTGTG
This sequence comes from Hesperophylax consimilis, assembly GCF_061612785.1. NCBI lineage: Eukaryota > Metazoa > Arthropoda > Insecta > Trichoptera > Limnephilidae > Hesperophylax > Hesperophylax consimilis. The sequence continues at coordinate 18,089,688 of NC_142850.1, read as the reverse complement.
ACTTTATTGGGTCGACTTATAACCTGCAAGTCAGTGAATCCAGATGAATCCATCTACTGGAGTTTATCTTCGAGAAATATATTTTACATATTTTAAAGCGCAGTAAAAGAGCACGAAAGCTACTGAAAAAGAAAAAAACATTTTTCTCATGTTATTTTTTTTCAGACTGTTTATTCGTTTAGTAGAAAAAATTTATGACGTTTCTTTCGCACGAGGGAAATCTTTAATATAATGGCTAGGCAGGTATAAACGAGTACCTGACTGCTGAGATGAATATAAGCCGAATGAATGAAAGCGGATTTGAATTCTCGATTTAAATGAACAGATGTGAATTGAATAGCCATAGTGTATTTGCAGTAAGTTCTGGTCCAAGTGATAGACCATTCAGACACACCATTCAGAATCGAAACGTTGCTTAAAATGGCTTTCGCCGTGTTTGGTGACCAAAATTAAGTAAATAATTTCTTTATTTATACAGAACACTTAACATGTTTAAATTTGGGTTGAATTTGAGCTATGTTAAAATGTTTTTCGCCACTAACACATCCTGTATTAAAAACCTTTTTTCAAACTGTTCGGCGAAAGAAGTAAAAGTTTGACAGGTTTATCTACTCTTTCACAGAACTTGAAACTTCAAAGTAAATTTTCATTCAAATTTCACAGTTAATATTCAAGTTCTTTAAGGTCTTTGTTCAAGATCTGTCATATCATTACTAGATGACTCCGCAATGCTTCGCTATTGTTAGACTTTAATTCGTCTCTGTATCACATTCCAATGCAGAGCAGATATATTGCGTTAAGTTTTCTTCAGGCACCCCCGACTTTTTCTGCCATTCAAACTCTCAAAATACTCATGGCACTAATAATAACAAACTTTTAAATTTTCAGCGATACCGGCTCATCAGTTTTTGAGTTTTGCGAGCGTTCAAAACATACGCAGGATGTTTTTTTTTAAATATATTAATCAATAATTAATAAGAAGATTGGCCAGTTATTTCACGTAATTGAAATAATAGAACTTTCACAGAAATTGAAAATTGACTTTGAAATTTGATGAATCATTCAAATATAATGAATTATTCAAATATGACGAATCATTCGAATTTGATGAATCATTCAAATTTGATGAATTAATTAAATTAGATGAATCATTCAAATTAAATGAATCATTCAAATTTGACGAATCATTCAAATTTGATGATTCATTCTTATGTGATGAATCATTCAAATTTGATGAATCATTCAAATTTGATGAATCATTCAAATTTAATGAATTATTCAAATTTAATGAATCATTCAAATTTAATGAATTATTCAAATTTGAGGAATCATTCAAATTTGATGATTCATTCTAATTTGACGAATCATTAAAATTTGACGAATTATTCAAATTTGATGTATATATAAATTTGACGAATCATTTAAATTTAATGAATCATTCAAATGTGATGAATCATTCAAATTTTATGAATCATTCAAATTTGATGAATCATTCAAATTCTGTGAAACAAATGGCCCCATATAGACAAAGACGTATTTTAAACCGTGTAGAAAATTGAAATTCCTACCTTCCTCAAAGTGGACTATCTTTTCTGAATAAATTTGTGGGTTCCATTTTTATGCAAAATTCTATTTCGGCTTCATTACATCATACCCAAATTGTTCAGCGTAATATTCTAGTTCAGGTTTAATGTAGGCAAATTGTTAGGCGTATCATACAAACACTTGTATTTTTAAACATTTACATAATAATGTAATGAAGACCTACAAATCACCCGCCTAAAAAAATGTAAGTCATTCGCCTTTGCCGTAATATCTTCGCTTCGCTGGAAAATGCGAGAGTCTCCTCAGAAACGAGACACGATTAGAATTAATAGACGAGGACAACGACAGGAGAAGATGTAATGTGAATTTCAAGGCCGAATTTATCATTTAATGTCCTGTGATAATCTATTCTCGTCCCAAGGCAAGAATGTCTTTTTTCGTTTTATGCGTAAATCACTTAACAAACGCCAGCAGTAAAAAATTGTTACAGATTTGAAAACTATTTTTATTCTGCATTCAACAACCCACAGGAGTCTATTCTACCACCAATTGAGAAATGTTTGAGGCGGTAGTAAAGTTTAGCGATGTTTGGGAATAGCATATATTATGAAGTACTAATCTAAGAATTATAAACTTCGAGAATTTTGGGAATAGTATATGAAGTACTATTCTTAGATTTATAATCTTTGAGAATGTTGGGAAAATTATCTAAAGTACTAATCTAAGTAAAGTACTAATTATAATCTTTAAGAATTCTGGGAATAGTTTCTGAAGTTATAATCTTCGAGAATGTTGGAAATAGTACCTGAAGAGCTAATATAAGAATTATAATTTATTTATTTATTTATTTAACGCCCAGAGGGCTTTTACATGTAGGTGGTACAATTTTGATGACAGACAATTTTGAAACACGAGAAAGAAATAATAAAAAATAATATATGCAAGAAACAAATATAAAAAGAACAAGAACAAAAACTAAAAAATACAACAATTTGACTGGTGTAAAAATTACAACTTCCATTTAGGATTAGTATTGAAATAAATCTTTTACGTGATCCACAAAATTCGCAAAGTTAATATTAAGTACATCGACATCACCTAAGTATTGGTTTCCCATAGTGTGAAACCGTTGTATTGGGGAGTTCGGAATGTAATTGCGCCTAGGTGTGTTGCAGTGGAATAGTGTATTTTGTCATGTTGTTATGGTATGAATTCGTAATTTTATGAGTTGCAGAAGTTCGCAACAGTCAAATTTAGAGTTTAGAATTTTGAATAAAAAAGTTAAGTCGTTTATTTTACGCCTGTCTTCCAATGTGTGTATTTTTAGAGTATTAAATAATAAGTGATAAGGACGGGTTGTTTCTGAGAATTTGAACAATTCATCAAATTTCAACGTTCATTTTCAAGTTCTGTGAAAGATTTTTTGAAGTTCTGTTTTTATTTCAGTTTTGTCAAGCAACTAGCCTACAATGATATAATAACAGAACTTGAATTAGACTTTCACAGAACCCGAAAATGAACGTTGAAATTTGATGAATTGTTCAAATTCTCCGAAACAACCCGTCCTTAGTCTTCTAGTGGAATATTTAATTTAAAATTTATAAAACTTAGATTTTTTTGTATTCGCTCAATGTTATTAATGTGAATTTTGTAAGAGGGAGACCAAACTACTGAGTTGTATTCAATTATGCTTCTAACTAGAGATATGTACAACAGTTTAATGGCTTGTACGGAGTTAAAGTTTTTAGTTGTTCTTAATACGAAGCCTAGTGTTTTCATGCCTTTGTTTACAATTTGGTGGATATGATTGGCGAAATAATCTTCGAGAATGAATTTCACAAGGAGAAAAATGAGTATTGCTTGTTTATGAATCTCTTCAAATCATCACGATGATTGGTAATATGATGCCTTGATATCATATCATGACGAAATGCAAAAAATTTCAGATTTTCATGATCATGTGTTCCGACATCGTGATGATGTATTCGTATTTAAATAAAAACTTATCAGGAAATCTGTTAATTCATTCTTTAAGCCTGCAATACCGATTTTTAATTATTGATTTCCAATAATTTGATGATATTGAATATTTTATTTATCTTGCACCAATCATGGAGAGTCGAATAATGGAAACTAATCAAAACTCTCAGTTCAACTGCTGGGAGCCCGCGGGTATTTAGTGACTGCAATTCGGAGAATGATTTGTGAGGCTGTAAGATTTGAGTAAGAGATTAAGATAGAGATGAACCTCGGTATTTAGATATTTTTACTAATAATAACCATTTAAAAAAAAAACGTAATCCGAATCGAAACAGAAATTACATTTGGAATATGTGTTTTGGAAGTCTGTAGTTTTTGACTTTAAGGTCATCATTAGAAAAGCGGTTTCAAGCAACGCTAACGATTAGATTGTCGAGAAGGCCTCTGTGGTTGAGGGGTAAGTCTCTCGACTAGCAATCCGAAGGTCGCGGGTTCAAATCCAAACATGTATTTTTAAAAAAAAATAATTTCTGTTGTTTCACAATTTATTCATTTAATATATAGTATACTTGCGGCACGTTCCAGATACTTTCAGTATCAACCTGGTGCAAGACCACCATTCAAAAATGAAGCGTTGCTTGAAATGGCTTTAGCCATTTAGGTGACCAGGTCTGAATAAACAAGGAACTTTCCCACCTTCCCCATACCCATTTCCTTCCCCTCAAAACTCACTACATTCAATCTCACAACATACCCAGTTGGGGATTCCATAGTCTCACTGGATCAAATCTGTTGGGAGTACTTTGGAATCTTTTGCGGTAATCGAACTTAACAAAACAAAAAAGATCTTACATAGTCTTATTTTTTTGGGTGCTAACCGAGTTTACGTGTCATAATAAGCCTGTTGTTTCCTCCCATGCTGGCACTATTTGTTGCCAAGGGTTGGCTGAAGGTAAACATGGCTGTATGAATAATGTATGGCACCTGCCCCCTGGTACCCACACCGGCAAAGGCTCTTCCACTTACACCTATTGCCTATTCTAATGCGACTCCTTTACATTCCACATTCACTAAAGTCTACGGTCTACGACATGGATATCCAACCTTTTGACTTGAGCACATTGATTAAGGATTAATTGTTTTTTTGATAAAAATAAACTTAAGCAAAAGTCTGATTTTCCCCTTCACCTAGCTGATGCTCTCTAATCGTAATTTGTTAATGATTTTAATGATTGCGACTAGAGATGTAAACCCGAGAATATTCCTCAACCTAATATAAATTCCACAAAATCGGTATTTTTAAAAGAAACTTCATCTGAATTATGCTGTCTTTATTTGATGAAAATGTATTATACACGGTGTCCGGAAACTCGTAGTACAAGCGGGAAACTGAGAAATCTACACCACATGGGGAACCCAAATAAACATAAAGTTTTTGGATTTGAGCATTTTCACAAAAAAAAAAAAAAACAAAAAAAAATATTTTTCGGCTATTTTAGGGTTAAAGTTTTTTCTGGTGTTTAGGGTTGAACAACAGATGTTTTAACCCTGCAGAGCAGAAATATTTTATGATTACACCGGATTAAATGAAGGGTGATTTCAAAATAATGCTTCAAATCCGAGTTTCTTCATTTGTTTTACTTTCAAATAGTTTTAATTAGTTGGGTACTTTGATCTTCAGTAATAATTTATAAGAATTGGATTAAAAAAAAAAAAAAAATCAACTTCTAACTCGATTTACTCGATAACGAAAGCTCAAATCAAATAAATATACACTACAAAATCGATTCCAAATGTGGTGTAGATTCACCAGTTTCCCACTTGTACTACGAGTTTCCGGACACCCTGTATTTAAAAAATGTTAATGACGACAATAAAATTGGTTTTTTGATATCTCCAAAAATTACGAAGTTATGAGCTTTCAAAGTTAACTTGGGTGAAACGTATACGAGATGCGAAAATATTATTATTTTTGGGAGCACGTGTTCCGACTTCCTCATAAAATATTCGTGCTTTACTGATAGATTGTAATGAAATTCGTCAACTAATTCGTCACAGGTGTTGATGGAAATTTAACTTTTCATGACGAGCGTTGTATTTATATCAAATGATTATTGAAGTCAGGGCCGGTCCTGTGTAGGCGCAATTCGAATAGTTCGCTCCGTGCGCCAACTTGTCAAGGGGCCAACGAACCAAGGAGCCAAGGCGCTGATCATAACCTAACCTAACACAGCACCCTTGTGGTTTTTACTAACGCTCAAGGCCGGCTCTAATGAATTACATTTGTGTTTTGCTCTCTAATTACTCTAATTTTTGTAGATTTTCTGCATTTTCAATATTAACACATTTTTTTCTTTTCAACGATTGGATGTATCGCCTTGATATAAGTTTTCTTCGATTATGCATGAAAAAAACATGTAAATTAATACTCCACATTTTCACGAAACTAATTTTTTCCAAAACTACGTTAGGTAGAAGTTATGTCCAAAGTTTTGTTAACGTACCAATTATTATATTCTTATAAAGGCGAAGCTTAATGCCAAATCACTATTTTGATTAATCTTAATAACGAATTGGTGAACATTATGAATACCAAAAAATATGTTTTAGATAAATTAAAGGTTTTCCTATCGCTTCGCTTGAGTAGAATATAAATAAATAAATAAATTACTGAATAAAAAATATAAATGCAAACTATTAAAAAAAAAAATTTCAATAGAAATTTATGAACGCCCAAAGGAAAAAAAACTTTAAAAAATCAAAAATATAAATGCACTACTACAAAAAATATTCTTTCAATAGAAATGTATGAATGCGTAAAGAAAACAGCTTTAAAATACAGTATTATGGCTAAGATTATTTTTGACAGTTTCACTTGATTCACTTTATTGCTTTCTTATAAAATTATTTACAAAATAAATAAAATCCAGTTTTTTTCTTGAAATTGTAATGTATTTAACGTTCTATGGTCAAAACAAAGGAAAGAAGCCAGATAGATCTTCTTAACGGATTAATATTTTGCTCGTTTGATTTACAACTTCCCGCGGTTTATCAACCCTTCAATCTTAACGAATTAATATGTCACGTTGTGTCAATTTTTTTGTTTCGACAGGGATTAATTCATTGAAGGATCCTGTTAATTGGTTGTGGTAACTTTGGTTCTTTTTAGATGAGGCGTGTTACATTCTGTATGGTTTGAAAATAAGACAATGACCGACTACCCTGATTTTAACTACCTTTTCCTACCTTGTTTGCTCGCCCAAACGTTTCCGGTTGCTGCAGTTGATAATGTGCTAATATAATGAGACAATTAATTACAAATTAAGTACATAAAATTCACTATAGACAATTCAATTCAAGATGCACAAGATTCTAAGTTAATGATTTGACTATGGATTGTTAGTTTTGTGAGTTATTTCTATGAGTAGGTATTTTCGGGAATAGCTAGAGACAAAACATGTGTTGCTTTCGATTGGTCTCCGTCCAAATCCCACCCATCAACGTGACCAGCTCGAGAGCAGCCAAGTTGATGGTCCAATCCCAACACCTCCAGAAATGAATTGAATATCGCTCAGCGACAGATGAGATAATGACATGTTTTGCCTCCTGCCGGAGGGTGATGAAGGTGGAATGTGGGTCCTTGGTGGTAGCTGTTGATGTTGATGTTGATGATGAATGATGAAGATTCATCTTATACCGTTAGGTACAAGGGGCTGCTCCGGTCCGGTGGCATGATAGCCTGGTGTCAGGAACCATTTGGGCCACGTGGGTAGCGCGAGGTTTAGGTCGCGTCAACCTCCCCCAAATCGATGATGAGTTGAGCTTCGCCAGCATGCCGAAAATTAGGAGTCCACTCTACTAACCTCAAACATAAACATATACTGAAGTGGTTTGCATCAGCAACGTCAGGAGTTCGGGAGTCCCGTGAACACCCCTCTGGTTTACGCTCGTAAGGATAATGATGAATTCAGCTTCAGTTTGTTCGACTTCGCCTCTGCAGTCACGCTACTCCAAATAGCTCCTGGCTCCAGTCTATACAGCTTCTCGTTCCAGTAGAGGTAATGACACATATTTATCATATGTACAATACAGAACATACTTCAAGTCTTTCGTCCACACTCAAAATAGTCATGTCAATATTTAATTTGGATGAGGGCGTCCATCCGACATAACGAATGTTTCCTAGACGGGAGATTTTACCCCACTTCAAAGTCATGGTCATTCGCTCTATCGTTTGTTACCCTCCGTTCGCTTTAAATATCAAAGAATGGTAGAAATTGATATCCTCGACTTCCGGCGCTAAGGATCAGGGATACTGGAATCATCAGGTCGTGAATCTGAAATCATCCGATCTCCGTCAGCTCAAACGGTTTCAGTCGGAGTCAATTTCCAACCTAATTCTGGATGACTTCTCCTCCTATAGTGGGGTAAGTACTTATTGAATTTGACAGGAAGGACGTCAGAAAGCGCCGAAACAACTTCATATTCGTCACGATCCCTTCGTTCTGTCAGCGAGAAAATCCTCCTCACACGCCAGCCAAGAATAGCATAGCCCTTATCCGCTTTGTTCCTTCGTCTACCAGCTAACTCAAGTAGGAAAGCCCATTAGCAATTTTCGTTCCCTTCGATCTGAACTCAGTGAAAGCGTCCTCTCACCAGCTGAAAATACTCGAAACAGGGTCTATTCCGGGTGACTATCTAAGGCTGGTCCGCCAACACCTTCGACAGAAACCGGTGCTTTTACGGGAATAACTCAACCACACCAATAGCAGGGGAAAAAGCCGGCGCTGCTATACTAAAATAGACGTTATATCGGTATCCAGGGTTATCGACTTTGCTAACACAAGAGTCCCTATTAGGCAAGCCAAATTACAAATTTCGTTCCCTTCGCTTTTGTCGCTTTGGTAAGATAGGACAGCCTACGGAAAATTCGTATACTTCGTCCCCGTCAAACCCATGAAAAATTAAAATCTCGCTTGATAGAATAGGAATGCCAGACAGATGCACTCTCTCGGCGACTAGCCTCGATCCGCTGCGTTATTCCGATTCAAAAATGAATTAAAAGAGCGATGTTTGAATAAATTATATTTAATTAAATATATTTTATGAATTCCGTATAGAATAAGTTGAATTCCCAAGGAGGATACGACAACTCATTTTCAAATAACAGGCATTGAAGCATTTAATTTACCGTTCTATCCGTTACTATAAAAACACTGCATAAATACAATGGTTTGTGTTCTTTAAATTTTGGCGCTAAATATAACTACTAGAGAATTATTAAATCATTTTAAACTCATAAACAATGTCTATTGTTGGATGATCTAAAGCGGTTTCAGGGTAACCGTTCTTCGTCCCTTTTTTTTAATGGCCAGGTCTCGTAATTTATGACCTCCTTCGCTAACGGGTACCTATAGTGCTCAAGTTGAATACCCTTACTTCAAAATACAATTGGATTATTTGGTTTACATTAAGGAAATAAGTGTTAATAATTAGATTATAATAGACTTACCGATACATCTTAGTGTCAACAATCCAAATAATTATAAAAAAACAAACACAGTCACATGCAGAAAACTCATGCTGTTAGAAAACCGCACCTTCTACACTAAATGATTTTAGCCGTGTTCGCGTCCCGACGATTAATTCTTGTTGACGCGCTTCCTAGTTTTTACTAACTCGACTATCTTAAAACGCTGACCGATCCTGATTATTCCTGACCGTCTCCCAGACCTTGAAACTCTGACCCCCTTGACTGTATTTCCCGCCTCCCAACGTTTTCAAACTGACTATCTTGAACCGCTTTTTCTAACCACCGACTATCGACTTCCTTCTTCCGTTCTTCAACGCTAACTGTCTCGACCGTCTCATTAACCACGACTATCGACTTCCTCCTTCCGATCTTCAACGCTAACTGCCCCGACCGTCTCCCCGCGCTTTCAAATCCAGACTCCCAAAAACAGACTACCCGCCCGCGCTCCTTAACCACGACTATCGACTTGCTTCTTCCGACCTTCAACGCTGACTGCCTTGACCGTCTCCCCGCGCTTTCAAATCCAGACTCCCCCTTCTCAAACCAACCCCCCAAATCACCATATGCGATTTCTAATTTATGTTCTTTTGAATTCTGAATGCTTTTTGTTTTCAAAAGACAGAAATGCACTAAAGGAACACATCAATTATGGCCCTAGAACCTGTCACATTAATTTTAAATCGTTTCAAAACCAATAAATTGTTACTTCTCCAGTAAAATGTCTAATTCTTCGTTCAAAGGATGAAACTTGACTACCCCCAGTCCAGTGGCGTGTTGGCCCACCAGCATTTTACCTCGGCTTACTATTATCAACCACCATCACGGAGGTCTCTGCCGATACAGTGCATGTTCCTATTTTTTTTTCTCTACCCTAATAAATCTAAACACTTGTTTTAAAATCAGTTGTCCAACATCTGGTAATCTCCTATGTCGTGAGACCAACTGAAAATTTCTTTCCCACCATAATAAATCAACAATAAAAAAAATTTATCCCAGGGCGAGTCCATCACAAAATCGAACGTTTCTAGACTCCGTTTGTCAAGCGATTTTAATGCCTATTACCTACGATATAAGGTATACCAAGAATACACACATTTTTGGCTTGTAGCTTCCTCTTAAGACTATTTAAGGGACAATTTCAACTGTTCTGTTTTGTCATGGTTGTTTGGGAGAGTTACTTACAGATTTTTGCCACGACTGCGGGTTGAATACGCCTGGTCTGAAGGATATTCGTGAGGGAAATTAAATCCTGTGTGCGCAGGTAATTATTATTCTATCCTTCCAAGGATTTCGTGCGAGGTGTAAAGTGGCTTTGCTTTGCTTAGCGGGGACGGGTGTGAATTTATTGACTTTCCGCTGGAGTTGAATTTATTTATTTATTTGTTTTATTAGCTAATGTATACATGTATTATTTAGGTGTGCAAATATTTAAGATTAATTTAAGTTAATTTAACCCTTTCAGCCCAGTGTTAATTAAAATTAACACGAAATTTGTGATTTTTGTACGGTAACGGTAGCGATTTAGAAAAGCCATGTTTTAATTTTCTTATAGCTTGTAAACTTTTCGGTTGAAATCCTTATTCCGCCACAAAAACAATAATTATTTTGACATCTGCTGATTGTGAGTTTCATCGAATTTCTGCCATCATTGATTACTTCATTTAAGGTGAGATATCAATATTTTCTACTCTAATTACAAATACTTTAACGCATAAAGATGTAAACTATAATAATAACATCAGTTCAATTCACTATTCACAGTCATTTGCTAGAATATTGTAAATGAATTTCAATGTTCATTTAAATTAACACTGGTAGTGACGGATATATTTTCGACTAGTATGGCGAATTCTTAAAGATTATTATCCAAGATTATTTATTTATTTCTGAACGAATTTTAGTTAAAATGTTATCTGTATCAAACCTTAGAGATTATCACTAAATTGAAAATGTTCATTTTTGACATGAAACAATTATTTGTATTACTTTTGTGTTGTGTTTATTTTACCGTACTAATACCGTTTAAAAAATACCCTCTGACATCCAATGTTAATCCAAATTAAAGTAGAATAATATTTAAAAAAAAAACTATATTTCAAATAATTTTCTGAGGTATTATCAAGCATTACATATTTTATATATGTGGAAACAATAATGCGGTTGTGAAAGGGTTAACAGCTTCTGGCGTTTATGTAAAAAAGCTTGTGTTGTTTTGCATTTGATATGCTCATTACGCTAATACTAGAGAACGGGGTTATGGATGGTTTGGATTGGAACGAAGTCAATGTATTCATCCTTTTTACCGACAGGTCGAAGAGTTTTCTTTTTACTAGTGGTGAAAGCAGCTCTGTCGGTATAAAAGAGTTCTTCTTTTTACCGACGCTTGGTAAATATGCATATATCCAATTTTATACATAATACACTAGCTGAAATCCCCAGCCTTTACGCAGGCTTCTCAAAATCAGGTTTACATAGTAATTTTTAATTTGAACGTCAAGTGTGCAAAATTTCATCAAGAAGTTTCGTAATTCTGCTTTGGGTGTACAAAATTTCATCAGTGTCCCGATCGCCACAGACAATCTTCTTTATATTAAAAAAATACAGAATATATAGATTGGTTTTTTTCTTTGGGTATATACATATTTTCATAATATTAAATTTTACATCTATTTAAAAATTGTATATTATTATTTGTGTTTTTTACAATAAATATACAATGTTTACAAGTCATACTGTTTTAATTTATACTACACTTCAATTAAAAGCATTTACTTGTGGATGGAAGAGGAGTGTACATTTGCGAAAAAATAATATAACTTGGTGACAAGTAAAAAAAAATACGAAATTAAAATGCATAAAAATTATTGCATTTGAAAGGAAGAAAAAATATATATTATAGAGGATAAATAAAGTATAGTAGGATAATTTGTGAGATTTTCAAGTGAAACTAGGGGAATAAGATTTTGTTAACGATTTCCCTAAAATGTTTTTTTATATGGTTCAATATTTTTTTTTATCATTAATGCTTCTAATTTCTTCTGGTAATTTATTAAAGAAATGTTTTCCTTGGTTGGTATAATGGTGCTGGGCAAAAGAAGTGTGTAGTTTAGGGCATGCAAATATATATTTAAGTCTGGTTCGATTTTCAGCTATAAATGAGTATTTATCTTTTTCTTTTATAATTTGAATAATTGAATTTTTCATAAGTGTTTAAATGTAGGAACTTTCTTCGAATATTTTATTTTTCTTATATGTCTTTAGGAAAAGCTTTCAGTTCCCTTGAAAATCTCTATTTAGTTTTAATCAGAGATTACGGTTTTCCGTATACATTATTTAGTTATTTAAAGAACTTTTCAGAAGTTGATCCATAAATGAGTACCTACTTTTAAAACTGAACCCTTCAAACTCACCATCTGGCATTAAGTGCTTTAAAAAGATTTACTTATAGATAATACTTTGTATAAAATATATATATATCCATCTTATTCATCCATTGAATGTTTTACCCGTTAAAGAGGTTTTATTTTCATCGTTGGCCTTGAGGAATTGTACATTTTTAATTTTGTTTGGAGTTAGGATTAAGTTTTCCATAAAATTTGTTGTGGATTCACGAAGATCATTGAAGCTATTTGTATGATGTCCATTTTTCATTATGTTACAACTTTGTTTTAGAACTTATATATCTAGATATTTATAAAAATTACGTGAAAATGATATCAGCAGGTTTTCTTAAATATCCTTTTAAAATAGTGAGTATCGAGATTACACAACCAAAGCTCTTGCCATTCTGCCACGGAATCGTTAATCTTGTGTCAGATATGAATTGACCAAGTAACAGCTAAGTAAAAGTGAGACATATTTATCTTTTCTTAAATTGTTGTTTTCCCTAATTTTTTTTGTTTGTCTATTTTCATTAAATTAAAAATTTATCCTCATTAAGACAACGAACGTCATCAAAGATCGGCCACTGATCTAAAATTCATTAACTTGAAGTCACCGTACTTGGAAATTATTCAGCATTCAATGGAAAATTCTCTTGTCGGAATTTGTAAATTTATTCAGTTCTGTCTGTGAATTTGAGATTTTATTCACTGGGCAATAAAGGAGTACCTTTAATAGAACCATTGTAACCTCTCCCTCCTTCGCGCAGACCACGCATGCAACAGAAAGAGAGGTTTCAGTTGATGTCTCAGCGGCATGACTGTAATAGAGGAGCGGGTGAATAGTTGCGCGATGAATGATAAAAACATTACTCGTTTCCTAAATGTCTGGGAAAATTACCCCGCGGTGGTGGGAAGTGGGGCGGCTTGAAGTAAGTTAAATTCGACTTTCTTGTGTGATAAATCACATTTTTACTTGTACTTGATTCTATCGGCTAATGCGAGAGTTAACACGAGTAGGCACTTAAGTGGTCCTACACGGACAGAGAGGAATTGGTCTTCATTCGACATTTTATTTATTTATTTATACGTTTTCTTCAGAACGTCTGTGATATGCTTTGTGTTCCTGCAAAAAGGGATTTCCATTCAAGTTTTTTATGTATGTTCACCTTCTAACGTAAATACTACTGTTTTATTTTTATCTTTTTACGAATGTCGATTTCGTACTTTAAATCTGGCGGGGTACACGTGACGTCATACGTACCTCGATTTTGTCAGTTAACTGTAAGGTCCATGACACTCGGGTCAATCAACAAATCCAAATTTAAAATTTTAGGAAGATTTAAAAAACATATATTTTGTATACCGCAGAGCGCAACTTTGCACAAAATTATCTCCATTCTTATTGAGGTGGCAGTGTAAGTTCTATCAGAATCACTGGGCGTTTAAGTCTATTATGGTTATAATCATTTTTAAATGACGATTTATTAATACTAAGTTAGTATAAGAAGAATCATAATACGTTGCCGTTCACATTTATTCTCTCTTTGGTCTGTTAATTTTTAAGCCATAATATTTTTCACTGAAGTTCCTTCAAAATATCCAGATAAAACAAAACGAAAATATTATTTACGAAGAGGTAAAGGATAAAGTTAACGATGATTCATTTAATATTAAAACTTTATTGGAAAATCTTACAGAGTATAAGTACTTACAGTAGTCTTATGCCTACTTTAAGATTCCGTCTATAAGACTAATTCAGTCCAAAAGGTTGTGATTGGCTGAAAAAGTAGAAAGAATGCTATCTGATTAGTTGCGAAAATTTTCTCTTTCCCGAACTGTTTTAACGTCCAGATGGGTCCCTCTATCGGTTCTTACCTCGAAACTCTACTTTTGTTTTTAAAACGAAGCTACTATTAAAGGATACTAAAAGCCCCCGACAGTCTCTACACGGCACAACATGCACTTATACACACCAAAAACATTTCATTATTTCCATCAAAGGCAGTTTGTTCTTGTTTTTGAAGCTAGTTGAGAGAAATAGAAACAATAATTAGAAAGACAAAGCAAATTCAAACACATTCCCATAGCAGCTACCACACAAGAACAGCCTCTTCTGACAAGCCACAGGCAGTTCCGATGAGAGACAGTGAACAGTGACTTCATACACTTCACAAACGTCCCCGGCAGCACAGCGGACAGATGTGACCTCTATGAAGATGGTGGGATAGTGGAGAAGAGAATGGATGCCCCAGTAGAAGCAACACAAAGCAGACCGAGGAAGAGGTGGAAGAGGATAGGTGCACTGCAGGAGAATATTAAAGCGGAGGGGGCCAAAACCCACTCCGCAATATACCACTATGATGATGATGACGTTGATGAAACAAGGCCTTTCCTCTTTCGACTGATCCGGTACTGTTCGCGACTTATGAGTGGCATTTTTCAGTAACATAATGTGTTTCGCGTTAAGGAAATTGTTTTCCGATTTCACGCTGAAGTATATACCGACGTCCTCCAACTATCGCCCAGGTGATTTGGACTGAAATGTTTGACGAAAATCGGTACTTTTCACACGAAACACTCGTCAAAATCAAAATCGAAACTAGCCGTGCGTACGAAAATGATTCGTTTTGCACGTAAGACTATCATGAATACAAAAAATTAATTCTCTTTTAACGAGGTTGAATTGCCAAATTTGTTGTTGACTTTTCGATTCAGTGAAGTTTCCCATAAATTTTTGTTATTAAAAGTAAGTAGCTTTGTGCTTACGGATCATGCTCGTATTTAACAGAACTAGGTTTTTTTAAACTTTACTGTCATTTTTTGCACGAAGCTACTAACTTTACTGTCGTTTTTTGCACGAAGATACCGAAACGGTCTTTGGTTTCATTACCATATTTTATTGAAAGTGAATCTGTGTAATTTTTTTTTTGTATTTACTGTGAGCTACAAAAGCTTCAATAATTTGGATAAACTGTAAACTACATTATTTCAATAATTTCATCAATTGCTTTCATCTTTACGTGGGCTACAAAAACTAAAACCACTTGAACGGCAACCGTAATATCACTCTCATCCTTAATTTTTATTTGACTTTAGGCTATTGTAACTCATTTGGGAGGCGGTGTGGTTACCACCGCCACCTCAGGAACTATTTATTGGATCATCAACATCTTTGCAATAAATCACCCCAAGTCGTTCGGTACGTTTGATGGCTTAGCCGGGGTGCCCGGGTTATGGGGTGAGGTTTCTGAAGGTCTTGGCGGCAGATGCTCTGTCCACATACTGCATGGCAGTCCGGATATGGAGACACTGGTAGAGGGAGACCCTATGACCTCTCAAACAGGACTCTATCGACCCATTGTGAAATGGATTCATATGTCCGTCACTCCTGGACACACTGATGCCTAGATCCCTACCCACCGATCATACCTGTTTCATTCCTAGAACTTTCTCTCCTTCATTTCCTTAAAAATGCCCTTTATTCATTATTTTCCTTGTGGCCTCCTGAGTGAATTTATTATAAAAAAATATATATATAGGTACTCCAATTAGAAGCCATAGTTAATATTGTTATATCACAGTTAAGGTTAAACGCAACGCTCGTTATATTCTGCGTGTTCATAGATGGCGTTAATTAGTTAATTTTATTAAAATACGCTTTTTGAAAAGTATTGCTTTACAATATTAAGACAATTATTTGTTTGCGCTGCAAATATGAATAAATATTTTTTTTCGTTTTAAAACTTAATACATTCAAGAAAGGCATACAAATACAACATTGGACCGATGATTCAATCAAATATTGTATTTGTATGCCTTTCTTGAAAGAATTGAGTTTCTTTACGGACAAAACTGTTTATTCATATTCATATTGCGTATGTACGGGCGCAAACAAATAATTTGTCTAAATATTGCTTAGCAATACCTTGCAAAAGCGTATTTCAACTGAATAAATAAATTAAAGCTATCTTTGAACATGTAAAATATAAAGAACGTCCCGTTTAATCTTAAAAATAATCAATTACGAAATTCTTAGGTCCCAACTCATTATGCGAACGTAACACAGTAAAAATAGTAAAGCTTAAATAATATTACACTACGCGAAGTCGGTAGCATAAGCTATGTACAGTCATAAGTATATACACATGGACAGTATTGCCCCTTTTAACAAAAGAAGATAAAGAGATAATGAAGAGGCTCACGAGGGTCCAAATAAGATAAATCGGTACATGCGGCAATGGGTAACTCGCACGAACTAAATGAAAAGAAGGAAATGGTTTTTGCTATTACTAAAAATACCAAAAAATATTACAAGGATAAGGAGTAAAAAATTATCGCTTGGCTCCTATTTTAAAGCATTGCAATAATTTAATTTTGGTAGAGTGTTTCACTATAATAGTAATTAATTTACTTATCACTCGCACAATCTACTTTCCATATGGAATAACCACATGGGGACACTCTTGCAAAACTAATTTAAATTACCTACAATTAGTACAAAATTCTATGATTAAATTACTAGTTCCAAAACAAATATTTTCACAGGGGCTAAACATATCATTGTTGTATCAGAACTTGACTGTCTTGCCGGTACAAGCCTTATTATGGCACAAAATATTGACTCAGCATATATCTGACTCCGAATATAAGAGGAAAGTGGAACATGAAGATAATACTAGGTTATGAAGGAATGCTTGTACCAAAATACAACAATAAATACGGACAGTGAACCCTGGAATACAACGTGCCCAAAATATTCAACATGTTACCAAGCAATATAAAAAATGGCGAATTACTTAAGAGATTCAGATATATGCTGAAAACATGGCTACTAAGCAGAGATACTCTGTATTAGTAATACTATTGATTATGGCAGTGGTTAGTGATACATATTATGTATAAGTTGTATTGTAATTAGTAATGATATTCTTTCTTTGATAGGTTATTGTTATGTACGGTGACCGGATAAATCATCAAAATTCATTCATAATTCATCACATCTTTAAAAAGTTATATAAAGTCATGGAAAGTGATGAAAAAAAACTTTATTAACTGGGTTAAGTAAGTTAGGTTAGGTTAGGTTAGGTTTTAATTTAATGTTTTTTCATCGTTTCTAATGACTTTATATCACTGTTTAAAGGTGTGTTGAATTGTCACTGTGTTGAGTTATCATAGAACCATTACATATGTTATATTGTAATTGAACATGAACATACTGTTGACAAACTGCTTAATTGCAGTTTAACGGGATTGCCCTTTGAAGAACATCTATTATTGACATCATCTATGGGAGAGCATACTATCACGATTTTTCAAGGACTTGTATGAAGTAAAAAATTCAAACTTTATTCCAGCATTTAAGTTACAAACAAAAAATATTAACGACTTGCTGTTTTCACAAAGTTAATAAATATCTCAGCTTCAATGCTGGCAACTTTTTCAGTTACGTCATAACATTTTTTCTCAAGGCCTAATTCCGAGGTAAAAGGAAAAATTATTTTTGATTTCTCCAATAAAAATTGGAGATTCATTTTTTTGCCTACCATGAAACCATAATGAGGTTTATTGTCCATTCTGGTAGGGCCCATAGTCACTCGGCATCAATGGAAAACTTTAAGATTGCTAGTAACAAGAAACCAGTAACCCGTCCAACTTTTAAATTAATTCTTTACGGATTTTGAAAGGTAGACACATTTATAATGGTTCATTTTAACCCTGAGCGAAATGCTATTTTAGTCTCATGGGTAGTTTCCAGGAATATAGAATTTTTGTAAATACAAAAAAAATCTGATTGTTTTTATTTATTTTTCGGAATAACTTTATTGAGTAAAACCTCAAATTGTAATATTTAAATATTGAAGACAATATTAGTGATTTCTAAACAAAAATCTGAAACAGAAAAATCAGAAAAGGAAACGGTCACATCTGGGACTCGAACCCAGGACCCCTGTCTTTCCGGGACAGTGCTCTACCAACTGAGCTAATGGGACCCTATTCCCCTCGGTCACTTTTAACTGTGTCATACTTCGAATAAGAACTACTAACATTGTCTTCATTTTTTTTCACCGCACATTTTTACTGGCAACTATCTTTATGTTTGATCGCAAGATTCAACCCGAACTAAATGCAATCCAGACAGCGTCTTTTTAGATTTTAGATAAATCTTTTTTTTTAAATTTTAATGTGCGACATCTGTTGACTTTTCTGCAAGTCTAGAATGAATATTTATTTCGTAATTGTAAAAAGCATTCACTTTGTGGCTCATCATAATTTATAATAAAAACCCATAAATTTGTTTTTGACCACGATAGTTTTATTTTCACTCTACCGGTTTTCACTCTACTATCGTGGTCAAAAACAAATTTATGTGTTTTTATTATAGAATATTTATTTTTCGGAATAACTTTATTGAGTAAAACCTCAAATTGTAATATTTAAATATTGAAGACAATATTAGTGATTTCTAAACAAAAATCTGAAACAGAAAAATCAGAAGAGGAAACGGTCACATCTGGGACTCGAACCCAGGATAGGTGAAAAAATGAAGACAATGTTAGTATGTAGTTCTTATTCGAAGTATGACACAGTTAAAAGTGACCGAGGGGAATAGGGTCCCATTAGCTCAGTTGGTAGAGCACTGTCCCGGAAAGACAATGGGTCCTGGGTTCGAGTCCCAGATGTGACCGTTTCCTTTTCTGATTTTTCTGTTTCAGATTTTTGTTTAGAAATCACTAATATTGTCTTCAATATTTAAATCTGATTGTATTAATTTTATGCTTGTATTTTAGTAAAGTGAATCAATGTAGATATGTATTGTTTGCAATCGGAATTTTCACTAAATAGGTACATCAAAATTTAAATAAAACACTAAATACGAAATAAGCACGACAAATCTTCCTTTTTTGGTTAGTGTTTTCTATAAAATAAGAAGTTAATACGTAAGTGATTTAAACTTGTAGACACTCTAAGGACAGGTTGTTTCACAGAATTTGAAAAATGAATCAAATTCATATTTTATTTTCAGATTCTGTGAAGATTATATTCAAGTTCTGTCATTATTTCATTTTTGTAAAACAACTGGCCAATAATGATATAATAACAGAACTTGAATAGAACCTGTGAAACAACCCATCCTTAGTATCACCGAGGTGAGAGATCACCATTCCAAATCAGAATGTTTGGGTATCTTGAAATGACTATCGTTGAATTGACGTTGAAATGAAGTCCTTCTTCCTGGATCTTCGCCAGGGCAATACTGGGTACATCCACCACTCTCATCATCTTATTTAAAAATAAATATAAGTTTGCTTCGACATCTTAAAAACCTGGAACAATTTAACATTACAAGTAATAAAGAAAGTTTTCTGCAAATATTATAAAACAAAATTATTATTAACAATAGAACCTCGTAGGTTCTAAGCGTATTTCTGCTTCAGCGTTGAAAATGTTAATCTTAAATTTATTAGTTCCCCTTTCGTTAAAGTTTTGTTGAATTTTCCCAGCCTCTCAATTTATTCAGTGTAGCAGATGGAACCACCCTGTACTAAACTACACAGTGGTTGAAAAAGACCAACGATTTAAACTGAGTTTCAAATGAGATTCACGAAATAAAATCAGTATTAAATTTTCTCAACTGTTGTTGTTCTTTCTAGCAGCAAGCAAAAACATACTTTCAGCCCTAAAATTCTGCAAGACCATAGACGCTTCGGCCTTTTAAGGACCCGTAGAAAGCGTTCAAAGATGGTTTCAAAGGGACATTTGTAAATTCGAATGTTAGAGGGAGCGCTCTAATAAAACGAAAATAATTAACCGAAAATGATGAAAATATTTAATAAAACACGACTCGTTTGAAATAGACCAAAAATCTCTCTACGAATGCTTTAGTTTCATTTTAAAATACACTGTGAATTTTTTCATTCATATAAAATATTAAATATTAGAACAAAACGTATTTTAAATCATTTTCGGGGCTTAATTTTGTATTAAGTCGGTAGAAATTGGGTATGCGGGGGTTTAAGAATATCCTGCTGTCTTCGGCTTGTTTAATGTTACGCTGTTGATCTTCCCACCACCCAGTCACCTTACGTCGGTCTTTCAATGCTTCACTTCCATATGCTATTTATTGAAGTTTTATGGTGTATACAAGTTTCCTCCTTGCTGCATACCCTGCCCAGCGGAGCTGTTTCAGTATCATAAAGGGTGTGAATTTTGGCTAGCTTTTATAGTTAGTGGTTGTTACACATAAGATTTGTAACAAGGTTTGTGCATCTCTTTACTTACATCTATGGTCTTGGTGTGTGGGACCTTTAAGTACCTACACATTGTCATTTTGCTATTGGTCAAATTAACAGCCCTGGAATTTTGACTTGGAGAGATGCCAAATCTGAGGGAGCAAGAATCTGTGATTTGCATTGGAAGCAGTGGCCATTCTTTGATCACCAGCCCAGATCAGCGGGCATTCCTCTTGGCTGAGGTTCGACGAACACATTCGCCAATTTTTGTGAGCATCAGCTTTGCATAGGGAGCATTGACCATTGGATTGATGGAATCGGATGGCATCTGCCGACCCTGGTTGAAAGGGACCCTTTTGGAGACCAGCAGCGTGAGGCTGTTTTGTATTGAACTACAGTATTACTTTTTGGATAAATTGTAGACTGAGAAAATTGCTGTGAAGAACCGGAATCTACTGCTTCGCATCAAGAACGAACTGGTATCACACCTTCATTTTACCTATGCAAGCCCTTTGCCAGACAGATTTGATAATAGGATGCTAATTAATATCATTTTTATTATTTTTATTCGTCTTTTTGTGTTAATACATTTTAGTATTCTTAAATATTTTTTTTATTTATAGATATTAAATCCAACTTTTATTTGTTGCCACTTAATCCCACGGTAACACGGTTTTGCATTTTCTTATACATACACATGAATATTAAAGTTATGAGAAAGAAGAGTGACCCTAGTATGGATCCTTAAGGAACTCTATTATTTATAGCGTTTATGCTATTGTTCTTGTTCATTGTTCTTTTTTATCTCCAATGCCAACATTATTTCTGTTGTTTAGGTACGGTTAATTTGAAAAGTTTGAGAGCAGAATTAGTTACAGTTACAGTTTTAAAAAATTGTCTACCTTCTTCCGAAAACATCCAACACCTATTCGCTATTGTTTCTAATGTTCCAACACTCTAAGCCATACGTACAATAATTTTGGTTTGAGACTATGTATAGAGATACTTATCAATTCAATCCTTATCGGCAGGTGTCTCGATTTCTTAATGTATTTGGAGATCGTTGTAGGAGAAATCGTTGATTGGACACAAACAAGATTTTTGGCGAACATTGGTTCGCAAATTTTCCTGTTTTTATCTCCGGGTAAATCCTGACTCTAAAATAATTCTCGCACTTCAAGGGCATATAAATATTATTACGAAAATATAAATATAACCTTGAAATGGTAGGATTACCATGGAGTACTCTATACTTTTAGCTCTTGTAAAACAGTAAAAAAAATGTTTTTAACCATGGTTCACTTTATTATTTCAATTAAACTTTATGTCTGAGAGTATACAACCGATAATTCCAACAGTTTATTTATATTTTATAGATATTCACTTGTCATTAATTCGGAATTCATATTTCATATAATATTTCAACCCCCTGGGGAAATCAAGGCTTTGTAGATTATCATTTCGGAACACATACCTACCAACCCCGAATTCTGAAATAATAATTTTCGATTTCTGTATATTTTTTGTCCAAAGATTGTAGTTCGGAAATGAAATAAATTATAAAACTATAGCCCAGAACCAAAGCCAGGGTTTTTTTCTTGGAAGTAATAATAATTTGAATCATTGTTTGTTGGCCAATTATTTACACAACACGTATGTATTTTATTTTAGCAAATTCTTTTCATCTTTTTATTTTCGTAAAAGTTTTTCTTGTACTGAATTATTATTGTTTTTCCAGATGCAGGTTCATAATGCAGGGTAATAATTTTTACTGAGGGCGCCGTAGGTGCGATTTGCAATACTATGGCAATTGTCGACAATTTTGTTTGCCTTGTTTAGTACTATTGTTCATGATCCATCTCCCTTGTTTCTATATTTTTTATGGTGTGTACCAAAACAATGTTTCAACAAATTAGTTATGCTTACACACAAAAACAATCAAGTTTAGCAACAGCAATTGATCGTTTTAAGCATACCGATCATGTAAAGGCAATTGGATTTGGATCGTTCCGAATGGTAATAAAGTAGACCAACTGACGACAGGGTTGGACTAATCCTAATAAAATGCTGATTTTATGTTAAGTCCTTAACTTCTTTAAGTACTTTACTACGAACGAACAGCGGCATTTAACAAACAATGAAAACATGACCCATTTACCAACTAAAGTCGTTAACCGATTCAAGGACAAGATGTAATAAAGATTTTGAATGTTCGTATTGACGTTTTTTTAAAAGACTTTTTTTTTTAAATTTGTGAATTTATTTTGTCATTCTAGTTAAGGCGATGCACTACGTCTTGTAACCTTTGAAATCGGGCCGATTACGATAACACCCCTTATGTGGATGGCGATAAGGTTTAAATTTCCGCTTAGCGCCACAACAACGTTTATGTATGAAATAAAAATCGCCATAAGTGTTTTTACTTTATTTTGCACAAGTTCAAATTTTTAACGATAATTTTCGAAATAACTTAATTTGCCACATTATGCAATAAAACCATAGCTGAAAAGGGGTAGTAACTAGGAGATTATGAACTTTATAGCAGTCATTTTCTTTTTAAATTTAATTAAAATCAAATATAATAAATATTTTCTTCAAGTATTTTTTGGTTTTGTTATTGTTACAGCTGTTTTGGCTTTCAAGACCATTTTCAAACTGTGGTTTTAGCCACGATTAGACGACTCCAAAAAACTTCGGAAAACAGACTTCAAAATACCCCAACAGAATATGAAATCTATTATCACAATTATTTTATCAGTAAATCGGTTTAACCGGTAATAAATCGTTTTAAATTGGGAAGGAGTTAAATATAAACGTGGCTAAAACCACAGTTTGAAAATGGCCTTGAAAGCCGAAACAGCTGTTATACACAATTTTGCATTACTTCGTAGTGCTTCGTCTGAAAAGTTTTAGTTAATAATCCAGGAAATATGAAGAAAAAATATTTCATAATTTTGTTATGTAAATAATTAATTAACAAATAACCATGATCTTTCCTTCTCTCAGCCTAATATCAGACCCGCAAACTTACTGGCTCTAAACGATCAAGAACAGTTGAAATTCTTGTAAGGTGTTCACATTAAAAAAAATCATTTAAAGTTTGTGATAAAAATTGGTGCAAAGCTCTAATTTCAAGATTCAAAGTTTTTTTTATAGTTTGGGAATCGGTGGAGGAACAGTTTTTTTTGGCTTAAGTATGATAGGTTTCATTTTTCTAAAGAATTTAAAGCCTTGTTTTGGACACATCGTAAATTTACATTTTCAATGGCTCGGTAGTAATCAAAATGTAAATTTATCACAAGCCTAAATATTAATTTTCTTCAAATTATTTCGTAAGCTCTCCATATTATTTATTTATATTACAAGGACGATAAAGTTTGTAAGAATGAACCCAAATAAAATTTCTAAAATATTCGTTACAATTTGGCGTCTTTGAAATTTCGTTGGTTATTTATAATATTAAGACTTAATTACTGAATGAATTACTCCCAATGAAAGCTCTTTCGATCTGGTTGAAGCTAGGAATTTGCAAATCCAGATCCGTTTAGGAAAATTAGGTATACTGTGTTTTTTTTAAATTTCACTGATAATAATGAATTATGATAAATAGAGAAAAAAAACTTTTATATGGTATTATAGAATTTTTAAAAGTATCACTTATGCACTCTAATTATGGTGCATTATCGTATTGGTATATTATACACTATATGGTGATATTTAGTGGTTCAATTTTCTTCCTATTTATTTATTTTAATTATTTTATATATTTTATTTATTTTATTTATTTTATTTATTTTATTTATTTTATTTATTTTATTTATTTTATTTATTTTATTTATTTTATTTATTTTATTTATTTTATTTATTTTATTTATTTTATTTATTTTATTTATTTTATTTATTTTATTTATTTTATTTTATTTATTTAATGTATTTTATTTATTTTATTTATTTTATTTTAGCAATTTTTACATTTAAGGTTACAAATTACTAATTATTTGTTACATGCATATATATGCTATATTATTATTCTAAACTAGCAGTACCCCACCATGCATTGCTGTGGCTCAGTTTGTCTGTGCAGATAGAGAAACAACAGCGTGTGTTGCTTTTACATCCAACAGATGGCGCTGTTTTTTTATAAAAGTATTTTTTTAATTGTCGCAGGTTATATCTATATATAAAAGAAGAGTATTAAGAATGCAACTTTACGTCAAAATTTCCAAGCAATCGGTGAAGAAATTTCGGAGATTTGAAGAAACGAACATTAACATTTTTATTTCTATAGATAATTAGAGCATTTATTTTTATTAAATTGTGAATGATACATTTGGTTATTTGGTAACCACCTTTTTTATATTAGTACCGCAGAAGAGTCCCAACTGCTCGCAACCATCTGGAGCCCGGGGTTTTTCAAGTTTTGTTAATATTTCAGTTCTGTCAAGCAACTAGCTTAGGTATACTAATATAATAACAGAACTTGAATAAGACTTTCACGGAACCCGAAAATGAACGTTGAATTTTAATGAATTATTTAAATTTTCCGAAACAACCCAGCCTTATCTATTATATTTGATTGTTAAATTTGAGTGACAGTAGAATTTTTTTCGGTCTAGTGTTTTTAATTAAAATCATCCATAATAAAATTGACAGCCCTGAGTTACTACAGCTAATAAACTTTAATATGCCGGCCAGAAATACAAGAATATCACTACCTTATTCCTGTAACAATACTGCAACTGCCGCACTATTCAACAGCCCGAAACATAAAATGTAGAACTTGGGTAATACGTACGGACATATAACAGATGTATACAATATAACGCCGCCACAATATACATAGATATACAGAGGAATACACGAATCAAATAATTATTAATGGTCAAATGACGTGAATGTACGTGATGAACGCAAAGAAGAATGTGGAAGAGAATGGTAGAAGAATCTGGGTACGCCCGAGGAAGGTATGGCACGATCAAGTGAAATAAATACTTATGTTTGGTCAAAACTTTACTCCAAACCATTCATACCCCAGGGCAACGCCGAGTGCACAAAATCTAGTTTTATTTAAATTTCAATTAAATAACTTTAACGAATGCACATAGATACATGGAGGCTATAATATGCCTCTTCAAATTATTTTTGGGGTGCTGTGTGGAGGGTTTTTTTAAGGAAATGAGTGAGAAAAGGTTCTGAAAAGAAATAATATATGTGGGGTGGACAAGGAAAGGTTCTAGACAAACCTCACCCCATGAACCAGGGCACTCCTTGCTGATTAACCAAACATAAGAAACCATATGGGGTGACCTACATTAGAGGTGTTGGTTATCCAATGAATGGTTCCCGGGGCAGCGGTACTTGCTTGTCTTTCAATATGAACGGTAGCAGAAGTCGGGGACGCCCGAGGAAGACATGGCACGCTCAATTAAATCAGATACTTGAGTCGGGCCATGTCAAGAGTCAGAATAATAGAAGAGAATGTATGAGACGATGTATGAATGTGAATGAGGTAAGGAATCTGTCCTAAGACCGAGTTGTTTGGAGGTCCGTCATCTCTGCCTACTCCTGCGGGGAAACGGCGTGATGGTTAGTTAGTTAGTTAATTCAATAAATGCTAGCTTAAATATTTACTGCTTTATTACTAATTTTTACTGTTGGGATGAACAAATACTTTACTACTTGTAATAAACCAGTAACTAATAATATAATTATGTAATAATACACCAGACCCATAATTTTCTTACAAACAATATCGGTTTTCAAAGCAAAACCAAAGAAACACGATTTCACAATATAAATTTGCGATTCGCTCTCTAAATATTGAAGAAACCTTTTAGGAGGCAAAGGTGTCCAATTACCGCGAGAAAAAATATTATAATTCGATGCTTTTGCATTAACAGGTGACAAAATTAAAGGTCTCATTAGGATAAATAGGTGTAGGTACTACCTACAAAAATCATTAGACTGTGCAAAATGTTTGTAGATTGGTAAAGACTGAAAATAAATAATTCTTGATTTCTTGATGTGTTTCATTAACGGGAATTGAACCCGCAACCTGCAAGTTATTAAGAGGAAGCTACAAGCCAAAAATGTGTGTATTCTTGGTATACCTCATATTGTAGGTAATAGGCATTCAAATTGCTTGACAAACGGAGTCTAGAAACTGGTTTTTATTTATTTTGTAAATAATTTTATAAGAAAACAAAAAAGTTGATCCAATGAAACTTTCACAGATAATCTTAGCTATAATATTGTTTTTTTTAAGTTGTTTCCTTTACGAGTTCATGCATTTCTATTGAAAAAATGTTTTTTTTAGTAGTTTACATTTATATATTTTTTGGAGTACCTAATTTATTTTTTTATTTGTATTCTACTCGAGCGAAACGATGGGAAAACCTTGAATTTATCTAAAGCATAATTTTTGGTATAAATAGTATACACCAATTCGTTATAAAGATTAATCAAAATACTAATTTAGCATTAAGCTTCGCCTTAAGAAGGGTGTGGGTTCAATTTCCATCGGCAGCATTTATTTTTTCTCGGAAGATTATTTCAATTTTTGTATAGGTGTTTCAGGCTAATAATTATTACTTGTAATAATGTGTTTAGTATTTAATTTACCAAATCCATTTTGTAATTTATAATTATAATTAAATGTGGATATAAGTTTTATTGATTAGTTTATGGTTAACTTAGATAAAATTTGAAGAAAGAAATTCAAATATTTGCACCTCATAACAGAATTTCAGAACAGAAACATTATTAGAAAGATGATCAATGAGAAATACCTTATTATTCTGATCTGCCCTACTGGCGCATACACATTGTTATCATAAAGCTTTATAGATAATGTCGGTAACTTGTCATCAATCCCGAGCGTGCTGCAGATCGCCTACGAACTAACAACTGTTCAGGTTCAGATGGTAAGCCATACGGACGCACAGTTCAAGAAGCTATAGGATAATATAAATGTCTGTTAAAATATTATTAATACATATAGTTGGAAGTAGGACCCTATTTTATCGCATGGATTTGAAATATAATTTTAATTTTCAATGTAACACTCATCCCAAAAATTTCACACTCGTATTTGCCTAAATTCAATATCCCTTCCCGTGAACTCAGAAATAATTCATTGCTTTTCCTCAATCAACGCTCTACAAATGATACCATTCGGTCATGTCCAGAATACGGAAGGGGTGTTTCACATAATTTGAACAATTCATCAAATTTCAAAGTTGTTTTTCAAGTTCTGTTCATGTTATTTGATTATTTCCGTTTTGTGAAGCAACTGTCCAACGATGATATAATAATACAACTTGAATAAAACCTTCACCGAACTTGAAAATCAACTTTGGGATTTGATGAATTGTTCAAATTTCGTGAAATAACCCTTCCTTTTCAGTCTTGTCAATTACACAATAATCTTGACAATTTTGTCATTACACAATAATGGCAGAAGTCGTGGACTCCATCAAAAACTTGTTTCTATCTTGACTTGACATTTTCTTTAATGTGCTTTGTGCCCGATTTAGTCATATTTGTAATTTTTTATTTTTTTTATTTATATACTATTATATTATTTATATATATTTTTTATTTACTAGCAAGCTTTAAGTCGCGGGCTTAAAGTATGTGGGACCGGTATTTCAGATTCTTTTTGATAGATATATTTACGTTCGTCAAGTTTATCTCTGGTAGGAACCGTAACATCATAAGACGACTGATAACATTCCCGACTACTCTATATTTGATGATTTTTACTCCGTGGTCGAGAAATAAGACTCTCGACTAGCAATTCGCGGCGTGCGCAAGTAAATTTAATTTTGATAATTTTGTTATTTCACAATTTATTCACTAAAAATAATATGTAGTAATTTTTCACACAAGTTCCAGAGTGGAAGATACTCTCAGTGTAAAACCACCATTCATAATTCATTCTCACTGGATCCAGTTGGGACTATTTTGCGGTATTCATATAAAAATATATATATAAAAACAAATTTATTACAAAAAATATTGAAACATAATCGCACAAAATATTTCAGGGTTATAAATACAGTATTTGCTTAGCTGATGACAAGCAACGCTATCTCCCAGAAGTGTATCACCTAGCGCGTTAGGAAGATTAATTACTCCATCGGAACATTCAAAGTCTTGTACACATTAAGCCTACTACTGTATACTTATGTAACGCTCATACCAATTTTGTAAACTGCTGTTAAAATTTGTAGTGCTTTGAAGTAAATCCAGGGAAACATTCAGTATTCAAATAAGTGTTTAATTTGTGGGAATTTTTTTGTTAATGCATACCGCTTTCACGCAGAGAAAAAATGAGTATTGCTAATTTCTTAACATCTTCAAAGTATTGGTAATCCGGATAAAAACAGGATTGAAAAACCAGAATCATCAGATTGAAAGATCAGAACACGTGTTCGAGCAACTGCATTTTCCGTGATAATATATAATGACGAAATGAGAAAATATTAATATTTTTATGAATAAGTGTTCCGACATCTTGATAATATATTCGTATTTTACTAAAAGTATATAAGGCAACCTTTTAACTCATTCGTTAAAGCCCTGCAATCCCTTTTTTAACTGACTTACTAATAATCTGGAGAGATTCTTAATAAATTTGCAATACTACATACCTACGTAGATTTCTCCTCAATTGAACACAACACTCAACACTCAAATGATATTTTTTTTTTACTTTCCACTTCTATGAATAAAAAGATGTACCTGTAACTACAAAATAAATATTTATTTATCTAGAAGGGCACACTTCTGAATGTTGTAAAACATGCGAATTATGTACCTTATTTCGGACAGTAATTGGATATTATTAGTAGCGATATTATTCATGTCGATGTAACGTTTCCAAAGTATCCCGCCACTGACAATATTGATTCATTTCCTGCGAAGTAAAAGTTCTGACACATCATTATAACTTCCCGGGGAATTATAAAGTAGGGGATCAGAGACACTCTTGGGAATTTATTGTTTGAAGGTCGATTGCCAAAAATTATACTTAACATAATATTGGTCAAGAAGAGTCTTAAGAAACTCATTTATTTCGAATGTGACCTTCTGTGCTTGAATCCTGAGTAGCACGTCAGTTATCTCGAATATGACCTTCTGTGCTTGAATTCTGAGTAACACGTCAATTATCAAGACATTTTGATCGAGAAAAATTATTTTACTTGTTGGATTGTTCCAATTTCGAACGACTATCTGTCTAAATTTCAGTTCAGAGAATTTATACAACCTCATCTTCAGACTTTAAAATTCCGTTCAAGAAAGTGTGGATTTGTAACAATTTCACCAATATATTCAAATTTCGAATTTCAGTGGTTAAAATTTCTGTCAATGTGTGTAACTTCTTCGCTAGACTGCTCATTTTGATCTATCTGATAGTATTATTATCATAATGACTGTAAAGTTAATGATTGTTCTAAACGTAAGTGGCGCCACCTGTTCTTTTCAAAATAGTACCGTTGAAGTATTTCGGGGTTTTAATCTAATAGCATAATATATTTATGTAATACACGAGTAAATATTATGTACATTTTCATTTCTCGCGATTCTATAATTTAAGGGTTATACTCAAAATCTGTTTTTTTCATGGCAGACGCTAATTTAACATTTTTTAGGAAAAAACACGTCTTGCGGGTAATGCTTTAAAATAATATTAAGATGAATTATTTGTTTGCGCCCATACAGGGCATATATACATACCCAGCATGAATACGAATAAATAGTTTTGTCAGTATACAAACTCAATTCTTTCAAGCAAGGCCTGCAAATACAACATTGTATCGATTCGTGATTCAATCTAATATTGAATTAGCGCCATCTATGAAAAAGCGGATTATGAATTATTTTAAGTAGGTATATCCTTAAATTTAAAAAATCTTCTTCCTTGATTTATTTTACATTCACTTTCACTATTATTTGCTAAAATAATATTTTCTACCTATACTTATGTACTGATGTCTATTTTTCAATGGCGGTCAGTGACTTACTTTGTTGCTGAAAAAATTTCTTTTTCAAAATTTTAGTTTAACCTGTGAAGATTTTTCAGTTTGGGGAGACCGTGTGAGAGTATAAACAAAATGCTGATATATGAAATATTAATATCTCAATTTGTGAATGAATGTAACAAATACTGTTTTAGAAACTAGATAAAACTATATTTCCGGTGTAGGTACGCATTAAAATTAAACAATCATAAAATTTTATTATCAAATGTGAAAAATGTTTTCAAAAACGCAAACCACATTTTTACTTATTATTTTATTCCAATCGTAGAAAAATTGAGAGAATTCGATATTTCGATAATAGATACGTTTTGTATAGGGTAAATACCCAATACAAAATAAATATACGTAAACCATGACTTCACTTCTATCTCGTTCAATAATAAAAAAAAATTATAATTTTTAAATTTAAACCGATTATTACGATAGCGGTGCGAAATATGAATTATTCAATTTGGCTATTTTCAGGATTTTATTAATGGCATTCAGTATATATATTTGAGGCAAGCTATAAAGAATTATTATTTCTCTTTCTAACGTCAAACCATTACGTATTTATATGAAGAAAAAAACCTTTTTAAACCCCTGGCCATATATGACCTTAAAACGCTGGAAGGGTTAACGCCTTACATTATTATTTTTTATTTATTTCATTATTTTAATATTACATTTAGTTACAAAAATCACGTATTGCCCATCTCACTAGGTGTGAAACGTCTGTGTTGAGATGGCAACCTACAGGGTGGTTGCTTGCTAGGTTTATGTTTAAATGATATTGTTTAAATGACTTTCAAAGGAAGTTGTTTTGGTTTGCGTGTTAAAGTAAAGAATTGAATAGTTTAATAGAATTGTATTAAAAACTTTTATGTCCATAGAAGGTTTGAAAAACTGGGATGTTAAAAGATTTTACGTAATATACATTTTAAAAACGTTGAAAGAAATTGAGTCATGTTGTTTTCCCTTGTCGAACAAATGTGAAGAAATTTGAATATTAAGAACAATTTTGAGTAGCTTAATGTTGCCATAGTAATGAAAGTTTTAGTTTCAATTAAAAAATTTCTACATTTTATTGCAAACTCTATTATCGATTGATATATATATAAATGGGAAAGAACCCAATAACTGGCATTTTAAGGAAATATAATTTTTTTATTGTTTTGTGAATGAAAAAACAATATATAACATATAATAAAATTAACACTTTATTTTATTCTAAGATTTTTTTGTTTCAGGACACCGATAACTGTCATGCACAAATCACTGGACAGATTTAGAAAAGATAAAATAAGCAGAATTTGATAAAAACACAACCACCGTTTACAAGATTTGCTGCCATATTGGATTTACTTCTTGGATTATCATCGTTAATGGGTAGATGGCGCCACTTGGTCCATTTTACAAAACTTAAACCAGTGTTATGAAACACATTTTAATATGGAGACCTGTTGGACGGTTTTCACTAACGCATTTTTTTTTCATTTTCTAGATTCTTATTTTCCATGAAGTAGTGAATCATTTAAATTTACTGAATTTAAATTTAATTTCTTTATTCAAATAGAACGTCGTCATTGTGCCTCACAATTTTTACTTCAAATGGGTGTTTAAGGCGATGCACTACGTAGTGTAATATTTTGAATTGAGCCGCTATCAATAACAACCCTTACGTAGATGGCGATAAGGTTTAAATTACCTCTTAACACCCATCCGCCTGTATTGATTTATGCAAGAAAAAAACATGGCCAAAAAGTGCCTTTTATTTTATTTTGTGGATGTTCAGGCATTTTTATGTTTTTTTTTTGGCATTTTTCATGTTTCATTTATTTCATATTCATATTTTCAATTTTGTTTTCATATTTAATTTTTTTTCAATTATTTTATAAATAACTTAATTTTCCACACTATTTAATAAAATCATAACCGAAAATGGTTTCGTAAGTAGGAGATTTTGAACTTTAAAGCAGTTTTCATAGGCCTTATACATTATTTTTTTCTGGCCTTATAAAAAGACTTATATAAAAAATATTATTTTAAAGGCCAAGATGTATTCTACTTGCAGTATTTAATTAAAGCACCTGAAACATTTCTAGGCGACCAAATTTTCAAACCAAAAACACATGATTTTGAATAACTACGTATGGCATCGCCTTAAAATGTTACTTTTTTATTTCTTTTTATTTAGGAAGCAAACAGTCGTACAGTAAAAAAATTATAACAATAAACATTCATATGTTCTAGACCAATTAAGTTCCATTAAATTAAATGTAGATTTAGTATTTTTTACCTACACAACATATTAAATGGCAAAAAATAAACATAATAAAGAAATACATAAAATTAAAAACAAAAAGAAAAAATACAACTTTTCGCATAGCTATACTATTCACTACGGGTGATAATAATGTACTTTTCACAACAAAAAAATCGAATAAAATAAAAGTATTTTAATTTATTAATTTATTAAGCTGAATTTTATATGATATCAAGTTATGGTTGAAAATGTCTACATCTCTAGAGGCATTGTGAGTTTCACAGATACGTACTATTACAGAGTTTTGCGCGTATTTGGATTTACAATGTGGTATTCTAAATAAATCGTTCGATCTGGTGTTTTGCTTGGGGCAACGAAATGCAATCCTTTCTAACAGATATGATGAATCAACTAGGCAGTTTCCGATTTTGTGTAAGAATAATGCATCAGAGATTTTTCTACGTTTATATAAAGTGACAGGGACAAATCGATGGTCACTAAAACGATACGATAGGTGTTTCATAAATTTGTTCTGAATATTTTCAATGCGATCAATATATGTTTGATATTGAGGATTTCAAATTACTGAGGCGAATTCTAGTTGTGACCGTACATATGACATATATAACAGAATAGGGTGTGTGCTACCGTAAAAGGCTTTGTAATTCGAATAATGAAACCCAATTGCTTATAAGCTTTTTTTAGAATATTTTCAATATGATCCCTAAACAACATTCTAGAATCTAGTATTACTCCAAGATCTCTTATTGTTTCTACTCGTTGTAGAGGTAGATGGTTTAGTTTGTAAGTATAATAAATTGAATGTTTTTTTCGTGTAAAAGTAATAACATTACATTTATCTATGTTTAGATATAGTTGATTGTTTTTGCAATATTCCTCAATTTTACCAAGGTCTTCTTGTAATTGGTCGCAATCATCTATGGAGCTAATACATTTATATAATTTCATGTCATCAGCGTAAAATAGGAAACAAGAATTACTAATAACACGATTCATGTCGTTTATGTATAAAATAAACAAGAGAGGCCCTAGATGGGAGCCTTGCGGTACCCCTAAGGGAATAATTATAATTTGTGACATGTAACCTTTTGAAGCAACAGCTTGACTTCTATTTTTAACATATGAAGAGAACCATCTCAGAAGATTTCCACATATACCAATCTTCGAGAGCTTGTTTAACAGTATGTCGTGATTAACTTTGTCAAAAGCCTTAGAAAAATCTGTGTAGATGGAATCTACCTGTTTCCCATTATCCATAGAGTTAAGAACAAAATCAGTAAACTGTCCTAGGTTCGAATCAACAGATCTGCCTTGAAAAAAACTATGTTGATGCGGGCTAATAATAGTATTTTTGCATTAGTCAAAAAGTTGGTTATACACGATTTTTTCCAAGATTTTACTTAAGATACATAGTTTAGAGATAGGTCTATAATTTTCAATGTTGTGTTTGTCCCCTTTTTTAAAAACAGGTGAAACAAAAGCTTGTTTCCAAATGGTACTAAATACACCTTCTTTAAAAGATTTTTGGAACAGTAGTGTTACAGGAGTAACTAGTGTTTCAGCACAATTAACAATAAAAATTGGGTGTAACTTATCACAACCGGCACTCTTTTTAGTGTCCACATTTTTGAGATGTTTTAACACTAATGGTGCAGTTATATCAATTGAATCAAAATTAATTGAATTTATTGTAACATCATTACTTGTATCAACAATATTTGTGGAAGTATTATTAGTAGTTTTATCGGGGATAAAGACAGATTGGAAGTAATCGTTAAAAAGATTGCAAATTCGTTGACCATCACTTGAGGAAATGTTTTATGTTACGTGGCTATTATAGAAGCCTTGTGATTTCTCGGTAGGGAATTTTTTTTTACCTAAAAACCCTACTAAAATAGCATGTTTTGGAATTATTATTATGCCTTGCTAGTTATTGGTGCCCTGCCTGGTTATGTACCTTTTGCCGAAGCTCTGTTTGTTTCATGGCGGATACATCTTCATCCATAAATTCCTGCCTCTCTACGTTTCTCTGACAAAGGGATTAGATACTTACTCGGTAAGACCGGGCGACGAATCGCAGGATAAAAAACACCGCAAAAAGTTATGCGAACTTACAAACTACGTAGAAAGTAAATAATCGTAGAAACTGAAAGGGGTTGGTCAGCAAAATTAGGATCAAGTGTGGAAAAAGTTTTGCAGACTTATGTAAAATTTACACGCGAGAAATTTAAAGATAATTTTATTTTGTTAAAGAGCGGTCGCTTCTAGAAAAAATGATAAAATTACAAAAAATAGAACGGTTTATTAATAAAATTGGATCCCGAGGTAGCGGTTTAGAAATTCGGCGGGAAAAAAATAGTTTATGTAAATTTTTCAGATACGATTATTTTTTAAAAATATAACCTTCTTCCAGAGTGGCAGATATCCTATTAGTATCCCCAAAATGAGAGACCCATAGTTAGAATATTTTTTAAATATAAATTAGAATACAAAGAATCGAAATCAATTATTCCCCACTACTCCAGACCTGCTGGAGCCAGTGATACTACGGCACCCTCAAATGAGGTATGTTGGGAAAGTACCTGACTATTGAGATCTGGTCAACAAACATAGCTAAAGCCATTTCAAACCACCCTTCATTTCTGAATGGTGGTCTTCACCATGGCGATACTCAGAGTATCTTCCACTCAAGATTCAGGAACGTGGCACAATTATCCCTTTTAGATATGAATTAAAACTGGTATTGGCATAACTAATTTGATGTTTGATAACGATTGGTAGTGTTATTTGAAAAAAAATTGGTGGTTTGTTTTTTTTTACATCTACATGTATATCTTCAGTTCAGAAGTTATTGCTTATTTCATTTAAAAGAACATTTGGTCTCAGAGGGGTTCATATAAAATGACAAATCTTACACTACGAACCAAAAGTTTACCATTTTGTTAAATTTAAAAAAAAAAGAGTTTTCAAACTCACAAAAAAATCAGAAGAAAAAATCATTCGAGATTAAACACAAAAATATTTGTTCAAAAAACCAAATGGCTACCTACTGAAATAGTTACTTAAATATAAAAAATAGTATGCAGTCAGTGGTACCAGCAATTGGAAAACGACAACGGAAATTTTTATTAGCTCTAGATAGTGGGTAAAAATTCTAGAATCTGTATTTTCATTCTATTTAGACGCACAATCTGAGAGTGTTAATATTTAATATTATTTTTAATGAACTCATTGTTAAACAAGAAATTAATCATATAAAATTTATATGCACACATCGGGATTCAAGCCCGCGGCCTATGGATTCGTAGTCGAGACATTACCCTTCGACCACGGAAGCCGTATTACTAATCAAGTCTTAAAAAGTAACTGGGAGTAATAAATTTATTGCGGGTGCTCAATCTCTGGACTTGTGTGAGGTTATTCCTTTGTTCAACCGATTTTAATTACCGGCGATCCAGATTAGACTAATACCTAACGCTCAACAATGGTTGTTTTCGTAGATAATCCGGGCTTAATTAATTCTGTAATCTCAAGGGCGTTTGTTGATTTGCTAGAAAACGTATGCAAGCCCTACGGCTTTCAAAAATTCAAAACCATTAGAAAATTATTTTAAAACTAGTTGCTATCCATCAAAAAAAGTAATTCATATGAAGGTACTTTCACGGCGGTGCTGCCAAGGTCTGGTATCTGTGAGAGGATATTGTGTCAGCGCTTTATTAGCATCAGACACATACCTGGACGGACGACGAACCTCATGCTGGCACTGTTCGTGGATGCTGTGGACTCTTCGTATCTTCATGTCACCTGTTCGTGTTCTTCATTTTACTTAACTTTTTTGTAATATTTATATTTTTTGTAATACCTGCATCAACTGTAAAGCGCCCTTGAGGTGATATCTCACAAAAGTGGCGCTATAAAAATTGTCCAGTAAATTAATTAATACTTACACATATTTCAAATACAGAAGTCACAATACATAAAGGGAGGTACTTAAATGCTCATCTTGATTTGAAAACATTATTTTTCATAGTTTTATTAAAAAGCCGGATCTCCGGCGACAATATTACCAAAAACATTAAACTAAATGTTTGTGCAAACATAAAACATTGGGGCAGGGCCACAATGTTTTGGTTTTCGGTGGCCTATGAAAATCAAAAAACGTTGTTACACGAATGTTTTGTTTTTGTCCGATGATTTTAAAACGTTTGGTCGCTGGAGACAGTAACACCTTTCTCCAAATTCTAAAGCAGGTTAGTAAAAGCATTTAAAAGAAAATGAATTTTGCAAGAATGCTTCAGTCTATTGTAAACGCACCCCAATATCTGAAGGGTTAGGGGTTTGAACGAACCGAGTGAAATGATGGAGGATTTAAAAATTAAATCACAAACAAGTTTAATCTTTTTAAAAATCAGTTTTATCTTTGTTTTTATTTCTATAATAATTTTTTTTTCATGGTGTTTTCTATATCCCTATTTCCTATGTTTTATTATTTGTTTCAGTATTTGCTGTACTATTCTTCCGGTAGTTATGATGTTAAGTAGGTTATCAAAATTATTTTTATAAAGATTAAACTTGACGAAATTGTCTGCATAGGTGTAAATTAAATAATTTTGTAAAACAAGTAGCCGATTAAAACATAATAGTACTTGATAAAACAATAGGCCAGGTAACATAGTTTAGTTAATTTAGGTTAGGTTACTTTAGCCTAATCCAGGTTAAGTTAGGTAAGTTCAGGTTTTGTTTTCTTTTCTTTTCGTCAATGTCCTATTTTGTCAATGTTCTGATATATCATGGAACCGCAAAACATAGATAGGGACGCTAGGAAAGCCTTTTCTGAAGGACTTAACTTAAATTCAACTGAACACACGAGTGGTCAGGTTTGTGATAAGCCTACTGATTTACTGCTGATAGTTCAAGGATGTTATATTTTCGAAAAAAACGTTCTAAAGGGTAAGGGTATGACAGCGGTGATTCTGACACAGCTACGTATTATAGGTTTCTACACTTGGCAGCTGTGACCGAGAAATTAGGTCTTAAAACAAATTCCATGAGTAAATGTATGAATATGTCCTAAAACAATTGATTTTTTTGTTATTTATAATTAAAAATGAGTTTTTAAGAGAATCTTGCTTATATAGTGGTGTACTATATAGAGAAAAAAAGTATTTTTGGGAAACTGAAGAATGAAATCAAAAATAACGTGAAAAAGATGTGAGTATCTTTGAGCATGTTCGGGGTAAGAGGGACTGTGGTGAATTCAAAACTTTTTGAACGTGCGCAAACGCATTCCAATTTCCGCTTTTTAATTCGATTTTATTCATAATAAAATAAATGAAAAAAAGTAGGTAATTTATTCGATCTGTGACGCCATTAATTTAAAAAAAAATGAATTTTTAAAATAAATTATAATTAATTAACGAACCAAGATTAATTAACTTTTTCTTAAAGTATCGTTAAAAATGAGAATGCTTCATGAATTGGTTGGGATATGCAGATTTGGTAGATGTGCCACTCCCGAATAATATGGTAGAGTTCCGAGTTCCTCAGTCACCACCTAAAAAAAATATTCTCTGTTTCTTTTCTATTTTCATATTCTTTCAATATCAATTATAATATCAACTCAATATCAATAACTGAGAAGAGAGACAAACGTATACAAAACTTTCAAGGAAAATCAAAATGGATATTAGTAATTGTCAACTTGTGCCTATAACATAAATATATATAAAATATAAATATATTTATATTTTTACGTTAGCTCCTCACAGAAGGCCCTAAGGAAAATAATTTCCCTCAGGGCCTATGTCATCTTTGGGGATACTGTGTGGAGGGTCTTTTCATTGAAAGGAAGGAGAAAAAATTATTGGAAGGAAATAGGTATGAGGGGTGGGTAGGAATCCGAGTCAAAGTTTCCCGATCCAGCCCGCCACTCACTTTGTAGGCAAGTGCATCGACCACCAAGACCTAAACAAACCTCACCCCGTGAACCCGAGCGCCCTTGCTAAGTCACCAAACGTAACGAAACTAAATTCCTGTAAGAACTAGCACTGACGGAATCTTCACCAATCTTAACATCATGTCAATTAAACAAATATATTCTAAAACTATAATCATTTACATTCATAAGTACAAAACCCAAGAAATAACAACAAACACGTGCAATAGAAACACTAGATCTCATGGTCAAAAACTTGTCCAACAAATAATTACTAATATAACTTTTGGGCAAAAAAGCTTCCTATATCATAGTATAAAACTCTACAGTAAAATACCACTCTCACTCAAAAATCTCAACATTATAACATTTAAATCTCAAATAACAAGCTGGATACTTAATATAGGGAGATCTGAAATAGAAAATATACTGATATCAAACACAGATTAAAACCGAATCTACTAAACTGAACTATACAAAAAAACACTATCTTACTTATTTTAAAATTATTAAAAAAAATAAATTATACTACATGATATATTTTTATAATTAAATTCATATGTTACTTTCTTGTAATATTAATTTCTTATAATTAAATTATAATGTGTAAATGAAATCCTCAGCACGGGAGATCCCAGTGAGGATATCTTTATCTCTATATGTTACTAAGAAAAGAAGACAATAAATCATTATTATTATTATTGAATATGGTATTCTGCTAGGAATGTATGAGTTATTGGAATTATAATATTAAATCTGTTTATCTGGCGTGTAAAAGTAGTTTCATTATAATTATGTTAATATTATTCTCATTTATAGGCTTTACATTTCTTATTTCTTTTCAAAAATTTTCTTTCAACTTATGTACTACTGCATAACCTCAGTATTTATTTTCTTTAAAGAAAGACCAACATTCCCGGATTTCGAATAACCTGAAAATATTTGAAAATCTCCTGCTACCTCCACAGAAGGCAGAAATGTTTATTGTACGTGACGCCTGGGAGGACTCGAACGCGATGCCAACTCAGCCAATGATTTTTTGTGAATGTATATATGTAAAGAATCTCAGACTTGTGATGTCCCGAAAGCAACCATTCATCTGTTCTGAATGCAATTACTAATGTTATCCAAATTGACCCTGGTAATAAATTACATCTTTGCGATTCTTTAAAGGATAAAGAAACCATCCTGTCACTTCGAATGCAATCAACAATGTTCTCAAAATTTGTTTTGACAGCATCGCCATTCCATTGTAAGAATATTATGTACTAAATACACAATTTGGCTGTCCTGAAACGGGAATCCTTCCCAGTTGGACAGACAAAGGTTCATTTTGTTTTGTATTGTTTGTAATTTATATATATATATAAAATAAATAAATGAATTAAATTTATGTTCCTCCTACGTCTGACTCGACACAGATTTACCCGTAATTTACTGTTAAATACAAATAATAAATTATAATGTATTTCATAGTAAATTATTTGTTATATATTTATATACACTTCAATAGTTTCACTTGTCTTGAAGTAATTTAACAAGATATTTTAATTTAATAAAAAATATATAATTACAGTCCAGTATAACGCTGCAAATTGACCTTCTGACGTAAATACCTGCGATGTAAACGGTAAAAGTAAATATCGTAAATAATAAACAACACAAAAAATCTTTGAATTTTAATTAAACAAGCTTATGTATACCCGGCGTATTCGATTACTTTTCTTGCTCGACTATTCTTTACTTTCTATAAATATAATATGCATTATATTATTTATATATAAACTTCAAAAGAAATTTAAAAAATTCAAAATCTGTTGCGTAGTTTAGAAGAACTAAACGCATAAACAGCAGATGCGGATAGCGACTTCATTTTAATATAATAGAGAAGATAAATTATTTGTCTCTCATTCTAAGATTTATATCATTAAATTTTGCCACATGTTAACTCAATAAATTAGTGGTGCAAATAACAATAATTGCGAAACTTTTAAAATTACTTACCGAATCGCAGATTTTCATTTGTTATCCAACAAAATGTTTTTCACAAAATTTAATTCATGGCACAAAAGTTTTAGAAACAATTATTTTGTCATCATGATTTTTAACAAGATCAAAAATAGCTTTTATCCACAAAATTA
This sequence comes from Hesperophylax consimilis, assembly GCF_061612785.1. Classification (NCBI taxonomy): domain Eukaryota; kingdom Metazoa; phylum Arthropoda; class Insecta; order Trichoptera; family Limnephilidae; genus Hesperophylax; species Hesperophylax consimilis. The sequence goes on along the minus strand of NC_142850.1, from coordinate 18,048,628 downwards.
ATTTTAATTGAACAGTAATCTAATACCATATTTTTGTATTTCCCGCCGGTAATCGAGCACTTAAGATTTTGATAAAATTTCAGGTTATAATCGTGTTAGAGCCGACGGAAGTGCTTTTTGATCCGCAAAATGAATTCGCTGCAATGACTGGTCTCTGGCGACTTCCTAGCAAACGCTTTCGGCGGCAACTGAGCTTTGAAAGCTTTGAACAAGTTGGAAATCTCTGAAAATCGCGGGAAAACCTTATAGAGCATGCGCACTGAGTCACCTTTGGAACTTTCAGCGAATATTTCATTGTAGTAATGTATTGTTCGATTACCTTTGGTTTAGGTATAACAACATCATCATACTCCAATGAAACTTTTCTTTCTAATTTTATTATTTTATTTTTTAAGTGAATTCTGCTCCCAACCGTTGGGAACCAATAAGACTATGGCATCCCAATTAGGTATGTTGTGAGGCAGACGAAAAGAGATGGGGAAAAGTGGACAAAGTACCTGGCTGTTCAGATCTGGTCACAAAACACGGCTAAAGTCATTTCGAGCGACGCTTAAATTCTGAATAGTTTTATTTCGCCAGGGTGATACTGAGAGTGTCTGCCACTTTGGAACGGGCTGAAAATGTACTACAGGTATATTATTTTTTATGAATAAATTGTGATATAACACAACGTATTCACATAAAATTTATTTATACACGCCGGGATTTGAAAAACCCGACCTCCAGATTGCTAGTCGACAGCTTTACCCCTCGTCCACGAGGGTCGTTACTCTACGGAGGCCCTATTTTATTTTTCTTATGTAGCCCAACACGTAGTAGGGGGGCAGACGCATTCGCTGCCAAGACCTAGACAAACCTCACCACATAAACCCGGGCACCTCTGCTAAGTCCCCAAACGTAGCGAACCACTTGGGCTGACCTATGGCAGAGGTATGTATATGGTTGTCCTTAGCCATCGATCAAAGTACGTAGAATGGGAATGAAAATTATCAATTCCGATAATATCCTACCGGCTGCGCCAAATGTTGTGTATGGAGTATTATCGTGCCTTTATTGTAGCGTTTCCGGTAGTATGCAATAATACTCTTAGGTGATCTATGTACTGGTATTTATTGGGGAGCTGTTTGTAACAAAAGAGGCACACAACTAACGTGCATCGCCTTTTATAAGATCTTGCAAGCATTCCATCTCGCATGCACTCATCCACATTCGTACGGACATCACACTATTTTAAACAGTAATGTTGTTCTAACAATCGAAGAGGTAAGGTTTGAAGCAACGGAGAAATTTATTTTCGGTAGTATATCATTCAAACTATAACAATAATTAGTATTTGTCTGATGTTGAGTTTATGAGATAACTTGGTGGGTTGATTCAAAGTTCACAGTTGATGTTGGCTTCGTGAAAAGGGGTAATTTATTTGGCTAGTTTTTTGTGTCACTCGGCTCGCATGCGTAACGAGATAGCGGGGTCTGTTTTTCCTCCTTCATATCAAGCGTACGTCTTCAAGACCTGTATTAATAAATCCCTTCCTACAGACACTACATTAACCCGCTTCGCAACGCTGCCCAACCGGGTGGCGATATAGTTCCCCTGTTTTTACACTGTATAGTTTACAGACAGGGGCGGTATAGCGAAATGTCATATGATTTTTTTTTAAATCTTAAATATAAATTTTAATGATTTCAAATGGATATAAATAATGAAATTAATATATTGTGATAAAACTATACTAACAGACCGAACGATTAGTCATAACAGACCCGATATGGTTTTACATGACAAAATTTAAAAAAAATAACCTATATCATTGATGTCGCGATTCCAAATTCCTGTAATATTCAAAAAGCTGTTTCTGAAAAAATAAGAAAATAGACAGATTTAGGAAATGAGATTAAAAGAATTTGGCATTCTCAGTCTATAAAAATATTATCATTTGTTATTTCGGCTACTGGCATTATACCTAGCTCTCTCATTCAAAATTTAGGCGTATTAGATCTGTGAAAGAATTTATATAATATAAAAATGCATGTCATTTAAAATACATGTAGGATTACGAAAGATTTTTTAAATATTTATATTGAGGGATCAGTAGGATTTATAGGTCCAATTAGAAATTCTACCGAGCCGAACCCTCTGATATGAAAATATCTGGAGTCCGTGAATTATTTTCCCATTTGATCTCTGGTGATTTGACGTGTTGTTTTGTATTTATTATGTTTATATAATGCACTTACATAGTGTGGATTGTCTAGATGATCATTTGTGGAAAAGTGTGTTTTAGTTTTTCCTGTGGGGAAGATTTAACCCGGACAAATATTTATTTTCTTGCGCAGTGTAAGAATGAGACAGAAAGAGTTTACTGTTTATAAGTAGTTGCACTTGCTCAAGTTCTTTCTTCTCACCCGATAGTATAGACCCAAGTCTCAGTAACATTCATATTGATTGTATCGCGTATTTAATAAATCAGTTATTGTGAATCTAACAATGATTATTAAATTCTACCAATACCAAATACGCCTAACTCCAGTAAAATATTGTCAATATCAACTATTCTGATCGCTAGAGGCTCTAGTGTAGCATATTAACGTTGAAATTGCTGACAATGGCGGTAAATTGAATTCAATTTACTTGGTGTTTTGATCAATATTGATTTTTAAAAAAACATGAAAATGTTTCAAAAAGTATGTTACGTTGTCCAGTTTATGGATGTATAGGATGCAGAGATCGACGCTTACCTCGTCGTTCTCGCATAATATTGGGGTGTCATGTTGATTAAAATAAAGATGGTTATGTTTCACGGAATCTATTGTTTATTAGACTTATTGTAACATTACTAACACGACATAAATTCAGAAGATATATAAGCGAATCGCGTACGCAAGCAGCTAGCCGAACCAGTCCCAACAGTGAATGATGGCGGTAGGTCAAAACTCCGCTCAGCAGGTAAGTAGAACGCTGCTTTGGTTGGGGATACCATACTGGAAAAATAATATTATGACTACAAAATGCGCGCGTGGTGACTGCCTATGTAATAATCAGAACCAAACTAGAGTTCGTTAAATCCTATTAAATAAAATGTGTTGCTTCCATAAAACTTGGATTACACCATGAAAAGCTGTGTTAGTTCCATGTAGAATTTTTGTTCATGTTGAACTTATAAACCATCGGCAATGTAGATGATCAAAAAACACACTTTTGTGTTTTGAATTATCGAGTATATTGACATAACATTTGTATATATTATATAAAGCGATAAATCAAAGTCTTGGACACTTTTGGAGATTCGTGTATTATTTATGTTTACACTTTTAAAATGGCGGGTGATATCAAGAGATCCGTATTCGTCAGAGATTGCGTCGAGAAGAGAGCGCCAACCAAGGGTAGAGAGCCTAGCTCCTTCCAGCCGGTCCAGTGTGGCCACCCGCAGCATATTAATGAATCTTCCCAGTGTGTCCGGGGTTGGTTGTTGCTTTTACAATTATATTATCAAATATATTGAAATCTTTTTGTAAAAATTTTTCTATTATGTAAGCATTTGATTACTTTTCTTAACTATCAAAGACAGAGTTACTGGCCGCTTTAATATTTTTTTTCATATGTAAGCAAAATTATCATTAAGGACATTTGCGGGTTATCTATTTTTTTTCATTTTCCATAATTTACTAAGTAAAATTAAGAATATATTTCAGATAAAATCAACTAATGTATGAAAGAAAACCAAGGAGCATAACTCATATCGATAGGAGGAGCTAATGTAGCATGTTTCCATCAGATTGTATGGGAAATGTCACAAGTTGAAAGTATTATTCATATTATAGGGTATCCGTTCCGTAATAAAATAATATTATATCTGACATTTTCTAGTATCTGTACTCAGTTTGATAACGTTGAGAAATCTTAATATTTTTTCTTGTCCAAATTATACATTTAACGTGCTTTCCAGTGTATTCTTACATAGCTGAGAGTAGCCTTTTTAACTCGACCATTTTGTAAATCTTCTGTTTGTATATTTGTTAGTTACGTTGAAGTTCCAGTTGAAGATGGTTACCGTGTTGGATGATACCTTTGACCCCGCTACGAGCTGTTAAATCGGTATAATCAATATCACGAAACCTACCTGCGAGCGTGAAGAAAGTTTGAAAATAGAATCGACTTTGAGATGGTCCCATTTTAGGGCCCCCATGGTGGCAATAAAGCAACCAGGGAGATCCCAGTGAGGATATCATTATATCTAATTACAAATGAAAAAAAGATAATAAAAGTCTCACCGTTCAAAGCGTATCTATGGTTTGTCTCTCAACCAACTGGAGTCTAACAGCCGCCTTTTACTATCAAACTATTATGAATGTGGAGGTGGGGGGATTAGTAGATATTTTTTTCTTCAAAATGACAAGTATTTGGAATAAAATTATGTATTGTAAAAAAATATCTGAAATGGAATGACGGAAAAAAATTGAAAACATGCTACCTTCATCTCTAAAACTACAGCTAATCCTGATTGATAGATGTTCCATTTTGGAAACGGTATCCCAACATTCCCAACCCATTACTCCCCAGATTATTTTTTTTAATCCTTTATTTTTGGTTTAGTTTGACCAATACATTATTATTTTTATTCAAAGTTATTTTTCATTGAAATAATGGGTGCTACCATATGACATCACTGGGCGGATATGAGCTCAATTCGTGCAAAAATATGGTGACAAGTAAAAAGCGGAATAACTCAAATCGAGCGTTAAAACAATATTTTATCAAGATATTTACGATATTTTAGTTACTTAAAATGTAGAACAATGGAAGAAACAAGAAACAAATGAAAAAATGGCAAAAAAAGGAGTACACAACCCACATTTTTGCACATCATTCTAATAAACGGTTTGCAAGAGTTTTTTTACACGGTCGAACCTTACATTTCTAAGAACTCTCAATATATTTCTTCTGAGACCAATCTGAATGAGAACTCTCCGAAATTCCAGAATTGATACTTGATTGTGTTCTTTTTTTCTGTCCAAAAACATAACAGGAACATTCTGTATCCATGGTTAAATACCCTATGTCGTTTCTTACTGCGGATGCTAATTCATCAATTTGAGACACCTTTGTTCATTAAATCAGTTCCACCCACATTTTTATTGCATTGTGCAATATAATCTGGACGCCACACCAGAAAATAGAGTTAATATGTTTGAGGAAATCATTTAACGATTCTGGTAAGAAAAATTCAATGACTTATAGAAGCAATTGTGACAACAGAATTGTCAATACACACTCCGTTTGTTTTATCCAATCAATGCGCCTTCGACTTCATCTGCACAGTCTTCATACGATGAATCTAATTCGACAATTTGAGACACCTTTGTCCATTAAATCAGTTCCACCCACATTTGTATTGCATTGTGCAGTATAATCTGGACGCTTCACCAGAAAATAGAATTTATCTTTTTGAGGAAATCATGACTCTGGTAGGAAAAATTCAATGACTTGTAAAAGCAATTGTGACAACAGAATTGTCAACCCAACTTATTAGAATTACATATTCCGTTTTTTTCATCCAATCAATGCTCCTTCGACTTCATCTGCACAGTTTTCATCCGATGAATCCTTATACGAGATAATATCTGAGTCACTTGGTTGGATTAATATATCAAGTACATTATTGGCTTAATCGCTGTCTTCATTTATCATGTCAAAATGCTTCACATAGTGGAAATACAGATGTAACATTTATAAAGCAATCGTTTTTTTCTAACGTTACTGCTAGACGATACCATATGGTATCCTGCCATTTTGAGATCATATTGTGTTACGCCACAGTGTAAATATTCTATTAGAATATATATTTTCGATATTCTTCTAATTTTTAACCCCACCCTGGAGGGACTGAGGAAAATAATTTCCCTCCAGGGCCTATGAAATTTTTGGGGATGCTGTTTGAAGGGTTTTTTGGAGAAATTCTTGGAAAGGAAAATGTATGGAGGATGGGTAGAAAACTAGGAATCAGTGTGTTGATGGATGTATAATCTATCCTTCCCGCTGCAGCACGAGGCGATGAGTGATGGAGATAGAGAGATCGAAGGGTCTCCCAGAACCAAACCTCTCCTGATCCGGCCCTCCATGTAGCTGGGGCGTAAGCGCATCCTAAACACACCTCACCTGATGAAACCAGGCACCCTTGCTTAGTCCCCAAACGTAGCGAACCACTTGAGTTGTTGATTATTAAACAAATGATTCCCGTGGCGGCGATACAAAACCCGCCTCCCAAATTAAAAGCCATACCATAAGAGTCATTAGATAATTTTAACTTAATACATAATTTTAAAAAATATATATTCTAAAGCAAATTTCAGATCCCCGTTTTCGAGCAAACAAATGTTTTAAGCGAAATTGAATCTCGTTCACACTTAGATAGCGTCAAAAATCAACTACCCGTTTAGGCGATGCACAACGTCGTGTAGTATTTTAAATTGAGCCGCTATCAATAACAACCCTTACGTAGATGGCGATAAGGTTTAAATTCCAGCTCAACACCATCCGCCTGTTTTGATTTATGCAAGAAAAAAACATGGCCAAAAAGTGCCTTTTATTTTATTTTGTAGATTTTCAGGCATAAATATTTAATTTTTTTCGATAATTTTATAAATAACTTAATTTTCCACATTACACAGTAAAATCATAATCGAAAATGGGTTCTTAAGTAAGAGATTTTGAACTTTAAAGCAGTTTTCATAGGCCTTATACATTATTTTTTTCTGGGCTTATAAAAAGACTTATCTAAAAAATGCTAGATTATTTTAAAGGCCAAGATGTATTCTACTCGCAGTATTTAATTAAAGCATCTGAAACATTTCTAGGTGACCAAATTTTCAAACCAAAAACACATGATCTTGCTTTACTACGTATGTCATCGCCTTAAGTCAGATGTCATTACACATCTCAGGTACACTGACAGAATCAATCAGAACATACCGGTGACGACAAAAGTAAAAACACTATTTCGGATACCACGTGGTATCCGCGGGTGCTAGTGGGTTAAATAAGATTTGATCTTATTTAACCACCATTTTTTTTAAATAATGTATTTTGGCCATTGCAGACGTTCAAACCACGAATAGGCGTATTTATTTTATTATAAAAATGTAATTTCACAATCACTCATAAAATTTAAAATTAAATTTGACTTACATTTCTAGGTTATTTTTAAAAATTATTACATATTGATAAATACATTTTAGAGATAAGTTATCTCTACAAATGTATTGATTTTGTTGTTATCATAAAAATTGGGATCAGTGTCAATAAACTAACTGGTTGTGCGTTATGGTGTTATATATCTGATTTAAGCCGGTCCCAGAAATATTGAATAAATTTTACGTCATGGTTAAAAAAATACTAGACTCTCTTCAGTTAGTAGACGACTTCGCCAAGTAGACGACTTCGCCATTTTGTCAATAAGTCATTCACATGGAGGTTTAAAAGCTGTATAGACGAAATCATTTACAAATTGTTGACGTATTGAATTTAAGTTTATTATGTGATATGGAATGGAGTCTAATCTTGGTGTTTCGCAGCGATTTGACAGCAATCATATATCAAATGAACTGTGAATCAAGAAGAGAACTTCTACGCTAAAAGAGAAGGATCCTTGATTTTCGCTATGAACATGGGGATTTTTTCCTTGAGGATCAGGACGAGGAAGGGCTGGTCCGCTAAGAAGCGTACTTCGTCGTAGTAGCTGGCCAAAGAGAGGGTGTTGACGACAATTGCCGTGGCTGCGGCGGCGGTTACTCCTTGCTCGTCGATAGAGATCACAGCCTTCTGCAAAGCATCGCTGATGTAGACTGGACTGTTTTGGACGATCTTCTTCAAAGCTTGGTTGTGGGGATCGAAAATACTACGGACACCCATCTGGAAAAAAATGTAGATAGGTATTAAATACATATAGATATAAAATGTCTGCTAAACCTTCGTGTATACACAGCACAAGAGTCCTAACTGCTCCCAACCGTCTGGAACCTGTGAGACTATGGCATCCCTAATTGAGGTATGCTATGAGGCTGAAGGTAGTGGAGAGGGGAAGGGGTAAGGTGGCAGAGTATCTGGCTATTCAGATCCGCTCACTAAACACGGCTAAAGCCATTTCAAGCAACGTGAAATAAAGTAATTCTCTAGAGAAATTATAAACAATTATTCAAGATTTCTATCTACCTGTTTCAAACGATATTGGAAGAAATCACTTAATATAAAATAAACATTTAGCCTTACTAATAAATAAACACTTCCCAACCGTTAAACGATGTTTTAGTTACATATTGAATAAAGACTGTTCAATTTCTACTTCAAATTATTACTAATAAAAAATGTTTTTAATAGTAATTAGTTCGTGACTACATACACATTTTGAACCTTAAATGATGAGTATTTTTTAAACTGACTTCTTTCAATTTTTATGAAAACCTAGGAATGCATTATTATTGAAATACCATGTAGCAATGCTATGTTGCAAAAGCTACTTACTATTCCAACCAATGTTGCTACCAAAACAAACTTGTTCCATTTCGGAAATAGAAACAGATCATTTGGTCATGTGACAAAACGACTGCCTAGTTGATTTGTATGAAAGTTGCTGTTAGTTTTGTTATATGGCGTTTCAAAACAGACTTATTTCAAGATAGCTGGTTGCAAAACAGACTTATTCCAAACGTAAATGGTAAATATCTTATAACTTTTCAATATTTGATAATATTTTACTAGCTGCCATGTACCGGCGTTGCTGGGGGTTATTCTTAGGAGATATATACCATCACGGAATTTTCTGTAGGCCTTTTTAATATATACAATTCTTAATAACTTACCTTATTAAGAACGTTGACAAGAGACTTGGAATAACTGATCTTAAACTTGGGAATGCCCACGTGAGTAGTCTTTATGTTCGTAGTTTCAATGATGCTTTTAAGGTCTTCGGGCTTCAGATTCCTTACCACGGCGTCTAGGCCATCTTGCTCCAGTGGTAAAACAAACACCATTGAGTACACATTGTCCTGTAAATTGAATAAAGTATTAATTTTTGCTGAAAAGAAGAGAAATGTGCGGTCTGAAAAATAACTTCTGAAAAACTAAAAGTTTATCCGGTTTTTATGAATGAATTTGATGATGATAACATGGTGACAATTGAATGCGCAAAGTTTGTGAAATGCAACCGTACAAATTCAAAATTTTCGAAAACAGTGGTCAGATCCTTAGATGAATTAAAATAAAAAAGAAAAAAAAACTAGATCCAGCGGACAAACTTGTGATTTACTGCGTCTAGTATCGCACATAAGTACGTAGTAGTCAGATAAGCTGCCACAATCACATCGCTCTAGACTCTTTTTCGTGAAAAATGCCTTCCTGTGCTTTTGAGATGTGCACCAACCATTCTCGAACAAAAACCAAATCTGATGGAGTTTCTTTCCATTCGCTTGTACACAAAAATCACTTATTATCATTATATTATTTTATTTGACGTTCAAAACATTGAACGTCAAATAAAATAAAGTGTACACATATTATTGAAAACTGCTATCTTTTTCTAATGCGTTTCTTTCCATTTATGGTGTTGTTTGTAGCCATTTCATTCATTCACGCATATTCGTTGTGACTATTCTTTCCTTATATGTTTCGTTATTCGTTTTCAATCTACAAACAGGAAGGTGCTATATTTATCATTTTATGTTCAATTAGTATGAACATAACGCGTCTTTGTATTTATGTCAATGGTCAGATCATGCGAGAGTTTGGAAGCTTTACTTACGTCAAAGGGTATCTTGACCCATCTAGCTTTTAGAGTCTTGTTTGATCCTGTAACCATTTTTCCAGATTGGTGCATGAATTCCACTTCAACATTTCTAGGCTGTCTGTTTACACCATCTCCTGCATTGATGTGAAATTGCTTCTTCATGGTCCTTTCAGGATCAAATACGTTCTTCCAAACATTCTTGAAATAAACAGCATTTGTAAGCACGCACTTGGTAGAAGAATCCAAGCTTCCTGTAAAAAGATAAAAACAATCATTATAATGGAAAAATCCAGAAAGAATAGCATATGTAGGTATATATTACAAGGCTTAGATCACGAAAACACAATTTTTTTTGAAGGTTTGTATTCTGGGTTTATGTCATTGATGTATTATATTAAGAATGTCCTATTGAAAAGGTATTATTTTGTCGCTCATTTTAGACTTCTCATGGACTTTACCAAGCTGAAATGAGCTCCCTCATATCCTGTCACTCCTTGAAAAAACGATTTTTTACGACTTCCCTGCAGGTATTTGTTTACTATCAATAACGAAAATGTTCGTTACACCATGAAGTAAAATCTAATTTTCGTTTTCTTTCCACAAAAAACAATAGTATTGTATATTTTAATCTGCAAATTAAACAATTTCCTTAATACTTAATATGTAAGCAGTTATACGAAAAATATGAAAACTTTTGCAAAAGTTTAGCTTAAAAAAAATTGTTTGGCAAAGTTTTCTAAAAATAAATGTTTGCACAAAAATAACAGGATTTCTCAGTCGTGGAGGGTTTCCAAAACAAAATATGGCTGAAGAATCATTATTGCTGATTGTATTCAACAAAAGGGATGAAAATGCCTAATTCTGTACCTGGCTCTACTAGGCTTGGAATTTTTCCTCTGGTAGCTCTATTGACCCAATCGTTGATGGTTGAAGAAGCAACAACAGGGTTATTGAACCGGGTGTTAATAATATCAGCATTGAAGGCATTTTTAGCAACCCTCTTAAATTCAGGATCCAAATGGGCGCCTTCAACAAACACTGCATTCTGGAATATCATCTCACGGTTCGCTTGGCTTTCCTGCGCAATATAAAACATAGTTGGATAATTAGTTAGATAATTACAGCATTAAAGAGATTTTAGAATTGTTTTAAAAATCTTCGAGTTTTACTATATTATGAAACTTTTGTAAAAAAGTTAATTTCGTAAAAATTAAAAAAAGTAGGATTTATGAGGCAGAAGGTATTTATGCAAAAAGTATTCGCCTCAGGATAATAACCTTTCAAAATAATAAATTTACCTTTCGAATGTTAGTAAACTTGAAAAATTACGAAATCAATCCACATCTGTCAAACATTTAAAAGCTTAAAACAATAGTCGATAATTGATAAAATAATTATGTTACCTGCTTTATCGCTTTTCTGATATGATTTAATACTTATATGCAATATTGAAAATTATAAGTTCATCCAACTTTAATAATTTGACGCATTAAGAAAAACGTAGGAATATTCACATTTTGCACACACCAACAACAAAAATTAATAAATGTATAATAATGAAATAAAATGCGTACCTTAAGAGTTTCTAAAAATGCGTGGAAAGAATTTTTGGATTGTCTAGGATTCATTCCAAGGACGTCTTGAAGCTCTAAAGCTGTTGGAGTATCATCAGTGGCTCCTTGGTATAACAGAGACAATACTGTGGCAACGGATACAGGCGACACTACAAGGTTGCCGTCTTCCTCTTCAAGAAGTTTCTGCAAAACAACAAAAGTATCAATAAAAAATATTTTTATATTATTACTGTAGATAATGAGCCAATCAAATACTTATACATATATTCACATATTACATATTTTTAAGATGTTAGAAAATTCAAGAGTTATAAATATTTTTGTCGCTAATTACATTGTGTCATCCACACAGGCTTTTCATACTTTGTTTTACTGCTAAGGTGTATTATTTTTCATCACTTAAAATAAGGAAAAGCAAAATTTCAACTTATTTTAAGCTGGTTTTCTTCTTATTCGCCATATTTTTCAACTTATCGTTACGGTGAATGATTAATTATAAACTAACACTGTTTCTTTTAATGCTCCATTTATAAACGAACCTTTTATTGATTCATTACCATTAACGCATTAGATGACTCAGATCCTTTGACTGATATCTTATTGCGAGTGAATGAGGACCTCGAGTAAAACAATACATAACATATACACTGCACGAGGTGTCCGGGGGTAAACTCTACTAATTTCTGGAGGTAATTCTACGTAACAGGTAACTTAATAAATAAATTACTTTAAAAAAATACTACCATCATGTAGAAGCATCTCAAGAAGTAAGTGAACTATACCACCGGGGATCCTTTATAATATAATTTTCAAATTTTAAAAACTTTCAAATTATGTAATTCATCAAAACAATAAAAATAAATATTTTCATTACTTCTGATGGAAAATGTTTAAAATTTGTCAATATTAAAAATAGATATATTAAAATTTAAAACAGCTGCTTACATGTTTCATAAACTTAGTAATCTTACCTACCTTTGTCATATCCAAGGAAAACTTTGTGATGGAATCAACAAGAACTGCTTGTTTTTTTGGGTTTTTCGGAACAGCCGCGCCTGAAGCCGTTGAACCTGTGGGATTTTCATTTACTGGTCCTGGGTACGAAACAGCACCCTCACCGTTTCGTTGGTTTTGTTGATAATATTTAGTGGTGCCATGCTGTTTACGTGTGTTGCTTAAGGGTGGGAAATTTGTATCATAGTTCGACTGGCCACCATAATTCTGGGAGAGAACAGACGACACCATTAGCATCAGAACTACAACTGTCATTGGATTAAACCGCATAGGGCAGTTATTTTTATCCATCTTGAATCTGAAATAAAATAAATTCGGTTAGTTAAAATAGTTCATAAGACCAATACTTCTGCTAAATCGGGCTGTTATTCATTAAGGCGATGCACTACGTAGTAATGCAAAATCGTGTGTTTTTGGTTTGAAAATTTGGTCACCTACACTGAAAAAAATGAGTTAGCTAAAGTGTTAAGCTAATTGAAGTTGTGTAACCATCGCCTAAAGTTCAGCTACTTTACCTAAAATACTTTATGTGCAGATACCGTCGTTGTTTAGTAAAATGTGCTTGAGCTAATACAACTAAACTTTAATAATAGCACACTAAAAGCATACTTACCTAAACAAAATAATCGGTTTGGTTAATCAAGCTAAAGTAATTTACTAAACCTATTTCACTTTAGTAACTTAAGTTTATGTGTTACTTCCCAAAGTATTTAGCTAAATTTAACTAAACATCTAGTTTGGTTAAATGTTTTGTTCATATAGCAAAACTGAGGTTGGAATATCTAAATTTGGTATTTTTACATAACAATTAGTTGCTTTGCACAAACTTAGGCAAAGTGCAACAAAACTTTAGTTAAAATCTCCCGAACTTTGGTAGATCTGTTTATCGCGCAGGTGTTCATTTACGACGCAGTTATCAGATCGCCACAGTTCGCACCATACGTGAATTGACGTTCGTTGCGCGCGTTGCGAATTTATTTTTTAATTGAATTGAATTTATGTTAACCGCTGTTCCTAGTTCCTAGTGATAATTGCAGACAAAACCGTGGAGGATTATTTAATTTCTTGGAATCTGGAGGCTTACATAGAAACATTTAAAGGTGAGTTTTCTTTTTTCATTTTTTTATTGATTTGGAATTTAGATCATGGAACTATGATATTATATATTATGATAATATCCATTCTATTTGATTTAGAAACTGGCACCTTCATTATTCCATGACTCAAGTACCTACGCAATAGATTTAGAAGATTTGTATTTATTATGTACCTAGTTTGAAGAGTGCGTGTTGACGCTACAACCAAGATTGTGTCAGGAGTCATGACACAAGTTACAGAGAGTGGTATATAAAAAAAAATAATAATTGGATCACTTGTATAGCGCCGTTTTTGTGCAAAATCAACTCAAGGGCGCCTTTATTTCTTTGTTTGTTTCCGCCAGTATTATTTTGTATTGAACGAATGTTGTTTGAAACTGTAGTATTTTCTAAGTTACAATTTTACCCTAGCCAGAAACTAGAACCAACCAAACTAGCTTTGAAATCGTATATATTATATTTTAATAAATGTGTATTGCAAATTATTAATTCGGACATAACATTTTGAACATTGAATTCTGTTGTTTTTTTTTTGGGAGGGATATTTTTTTTTAAATACAGGGTTTACCACCCATTGTTAATGTTTACATTTGAAATTTTCATATAAATGAAATAATTTCATTATTAAAACTATTTTATCTCCGCTTGATTCATGATACAGGGTGTTCGGTATCTGCTGTTGTATAAATATACATTTTTTTAATGAATAATTTTCATTCCTTTGAAAAATAAATTTTTATTTTCTTGTTTTGAAATTTTTTGTATTATCTCGTCGTTTTTTTTCTTTATTTCAGACTCAAGCCACTCCTGATAATATCTCAAGATGATATTAAAGAATTGATTCCGACTGTAGGGCACCGGGCACTGCCTACAGCACACATTAATGCGCTCAAGGATGTTATTAATCCACCTGTCATAAGTGTAAGTTTTTAAAAGCAGTAATGATGACATATTGTTTACATAGGCCTTTTTTGGCTAACCATTTGGAAATAGTTGTACCGGACGCGATTTTGATACAAAAATAATAGTATTTAAAATAATAATTCCTGTAATTAATGAATAAATCGACTGCCGGGGGGGTCAAGCAATTCCAAAGGGATAAAAACAAAGCTTGACCTCTTCACCCTTTCTTTCCCCTTTGTGTACATACCCGCTTTTTTTTTCAGATTGAAGATATACCTTCAACTTCCAAACAAACAACGCCCATATATTATCAACACGATGACTTCCTTGTAAATGACATTTCCTTGTTGGAAAATAAAAACAAATCACAAAGAATAACGCAAGAAGCTTTTGAAGAGCAAATTTCGAATGTAAGTTAAATAATTTTAGTAAGTTTCAGATACCTAAGTAACTTAGGTTAATTGTTTTATACATTCCGATATATGTATTTTAGTAGTGGCAGCGTAGAAAAGCCATCCTGTGACTGATATTATGATGATTATAGAAGTGGTTATTAGTTATGTAATCAATATGCAATTTAATTTTGTTTTCCAGGACTTACGCAATCATCTCCTATCAATCAATGAACGGCAAGCACTTTTAATGCAGTTTGAGTCAAAGGGTCTGTTGGACAATTCTGCCAGACTGTGCAGTACTATTATAAGTAAGGAATTGCAGGGTAATCCAGATAGATCCATTACAAGCAAGAGATTTTATGAATTTGCTTTTCAAATCACCAAAGTCTTTAATAAAGAAAGCGCAGCTGTATATTTCACCCCATATGTGTGTTTTGGGCCTACCCAAAAAATTGCTGCTAAAGGTAAATTACTAGACACATACAGGCAGCGCCGAAAAGAATTTGCCAAATCAGGACACAAACATCTTTTACTATATTTAAAAAAAAATTATAATAAAAAATGATAATATAAATGTGTGTATGATCAAACGTGTTTTCTTTTTTGAGGCTTTGCTGGTAGCTGGAAACAATATTTTGAGAGACGATTCTTAACAAAATAACTTTTATATGAATGAGGTTTTTAATAAGTACTTTCTAGTCTTACAAAACATAATATTTATTTATTTAGGTTTCATCTCTCAAAAGGGTTGTAATAAACTACCTGCAACTCAAAGTATTTAACCCATGATTCTGAATTATGGGTATAATCCTTCGAGTTGATGGTGGTAACATTTACACCCTGTATTGTTTTCAGCTAAACTGCAAAGCTGCACTTCCTATTTAATTTAGATAATCTAACCAAAAAGCTAAGCTACAGTACCTAAAGCTAGCTAGCAGTAGAGAGCTAAAACACCTATATCGGTAGGGCTATTCCAACCGAAGTTTAGTTAATCAACCTAACCATTTTGTAATATTAACTAAATAATAAGGTTACTACATCTAAACAGTTCAGTTTTTCTAACCGAACACTACAAAATGGTTTAGGTATATAATTTTTAGTTTAGGTAACACAACTAAACACAAAGCTGTCTCAGCCGATTAGTTTAGCTAGAATACCTGAATCGTTAAGCTGTCATAAATACAGTTTAGGTAACACAACTAAACACAAAGCTGTCTCAACCGATTAGTTTAGCTAGAATATCTGAATTGTTAAGCTGTCATAAATACAGTTTAGGTAACACAACTAAACACAAAGCTGTCTCAACCGATTAGTTTAGCTAGAATATCTTAATCGTTAAGCTGTCATAAATACAGTTTAGGTAACACAACTAAACACAGAAAGCTATCTCAACCGATTAGTTTAGCTAGAATATCTGAATCGTTAAGCTGTCATAAATAAACTGCTGTTTAGCAAACAGTAGCTAAAAGTTCGGCAGTCACCACAGCAACTAAACTGTTCAGTAGATAATTACTGAAAATTTGGTAAATCGTACCTAAACATTTCTTTCAGTGTAGAAATGTTTCAGATGCTTTAATTAAATACTGCGAGTAGAATACATCTTGGTCTTTGAAATAATCGAGTATTTTTTAGATAAGTCTTTTTATAAGCCCAGAAAAAAATAATGTATAAGGCCTATGAAAACTGCTTTAAAGTTCAAAATCTCCTACTTATGAACCCATTTTCGGTTATGATTTTATTTTATAATGTGGAAAAATTAAGTTATTTATAAAATGATCCGAAAAAAATTAAATATTTATGATTGAACATCCACAAAATAAAATAAAAGGCACTTTTTGGCCATTTTTTTTCCTTACATAAATCAAAACAGGCGGATGGTGTTTAGCGGGAATTTAAACCTTATTGCCATCTACATAAGGAGTGTTATTGATAACGGCTCGATTTAAAATGTTACACGACGTAGTGCATCGCCTTAAATCTCATTCACAATTTGGATACATGTTTAAGATCTACTCACCCCAAGCATTTGAAAGTGTTCACATAAATAGTGCATATACTCGAATTAAGGATTTTTTAATTCAAAATAAGGCTGGGGTATATTCTGGGTGTATTTTCACCCGCCATGTCATGTAGAAATGAGGTCCCTGAGGCGTAGATGTGGTAAAACAATGTATGATCGTGTGAGAAATGTGGAGATCCGCAAATAATGCAAGGCTGAAGTAAGCGTAATGAAGAAATAAATTTTGGTATGTAGAGCAAATAGTTGCACTCGAGGCAATTATTTGGTACTTAATGGTAACATACTACTAAACACTTAAAATTAGCTAAGCGATTTAGTTGCCATTATCATCACTGTCCTTGTTAGTGGCTACGTGTGACCTATTATATTAATTAACCATAGGGTTTGCGCAGTGCGCACTTAGGCTGAAATTCAAATAGAATTATAAAAAAAAAGAAATTTAAAAAAACAGACATTCGTGAAGATCGAGTCAATACGGAGAGATTCTGAATCGTCTGAGATCGTCGCAGACTGGAGTCTGGCCAACTCCTTTGATTCGGGTGATATTTACTGCCACCAAGAGCAATCCAGTGCCACCCCGAAATCGAACCTACCAAGTAGTGCCAATGCGCACGAACTACCCCTTTAAACGTTGGGAGTTGGACGATTGTGTAGTGTCAGCTTAAAATGTCCACGGCTTTAGCCTAGTATTCCCGAGCGAGCATGTCCGGACGAGCATGACGTCAAAGACCGAGAGACGGCATTTCTGCGGGATAGATGATCCATCCACACGGGCCGAAATACGCCTGTGACGTTTTGCTCGGCTGGACAAGTCCGTAGGTGAATACTAGATCATCTGTTCCTATATGAGCCATACAATAAATTCATGGGCGAAGATGTACACGGCGAGCAGTCCGAGCATGAAGACACATTATGGTAAGTATACATTTGAGCGACGAATTACGGGAAAGGAACAAAGCAACTGCAAGTGGCGTTTCGCGCCATTTGCGGTTTCCTCCTTCCTTTCCTATAAGTTGAGGATTAGTTTGGCAGTTCGGCTCACGTATACAGGGTGTATCAGCACGTACCCGACAAACTTTAACCAGCTTTTCCTTAGCACATTTGGAGTAAAAAATGTTATGGGCACTTTGCTGTCCGGTAACATTTTTTTTTCAATTAAAAACAAAAAATGATAAAAAAATCCACACTCCGTCACTGTCATTGGCATTGTTTCTCGTGTTCAACAGCTGTTATTAGCAAGTGTGTCTAAACTAAATAATAATTGCTAAAAATGAGACGAATGGTGCCATGCCATTTCGTTGTGATCGTAAAAGCGGGCTAATGTAGGTACGTACGTATATTATTCAACGAAACTCGAATAAAATATTGCCAGGTGGGTTTTCAAACGTTGACAAAGGATAAAACAGCAGTGACATGTGGTGAAAATATGAATAGTAATTTTTTTATTAAAAAAAATGTTACCGGACAGCAAAGTGCCCATAACATTTTTTACTCCAAATGTGCTAAGGAATAGCTGGTTAAAGTTTGTCGGGTACTTGCCGATACAACCTGTATATATGTAGCATTATTTACCCGGCAGACATCCACATAAAAATGCTCGTAGCTCGCCTGTGAAGTCATGCTCGCCGCGGACAAGTTCGCCAGTTAATGGGCCGCTTAAGTAAAAATGCACTATCATACAGATACTTGAAGGCTTCAGGCATTGCTGTGGGAGAGAGACAGCACAACGAATATTATGTGTTTGAAAGAGATGATGTGATAAACGTAGTCCGGTTTTGGATACTGAATGCTTGTCGCGTTTGAAACAATGACAGTTTTTAAATTGGACAGTTTGGAATATTCTTTATGTTGTTATCGATGTCATTTGAGCGAATTATTAAAAATTTCATTATTTTTCTCTTAATACGCAATATTTCAATTTCAAATAAATGGATTTAGCTTTATTAATTCAAAACATGATTTACTATGTCGGGGGAGACGGAAAAATACGCACTATTAATTTTAATTTCGTTTATTAAGTCACTTACGCGATATATCAATTAGTATGCGGCGCCGTTATCAAGAGTTGGATTGTATTCATAATATCGTATTAGAATTAAATCACAAACCAGTCTATACAAACCTAGCGTAGCCCACAAACTACTTGAAAACTGGGATATAACTCTAAAGGGGACGCGAGCAGGCGTTATTAAAGGTTCCCCAACATTTATGGTTACTTTTAGTAATAATATAACTAAATTCGAGTATTAATTCAAAGTAAACATTCCATATTTACCGTGAAGCGGAATTCGTAACCTTTACCCAATTTTTATTTGGAACCTTATTATTGTGAATTCCAAAACGTGCTCAAATAAATATTACTTACGTACGACCGGATTTTTAATTACATCATGTACAATAATTTGACCCACTCTTGTTAGCGTTATTTAATAATAATATATTGTTACAGATGTAGGTATCAGGTTATCTAGCACGGTCGGTAGATAAAGGATTTGTCGATAATTTTGATAACTTGTTATCTTTCCCGAGCACGAATGTAGATCGCTAACGTACAAAAAATACAGTATTCGTCGAATCACTTAGTTGTTGTGGTGTTGTTTGTTCATTGGAGATCTGCAGTCGACCGTGCTAGTTACCCTAGTGATAAAATAATCCAAATAAACAGAGTACCATTTATTTATTATTCGAATTTTTGTGTAGGTAAGAAGGTGAATGAGTTCACATTAGCTACAAACATGTCTGATAAAATTACCACAATTATTTATAATAGCGGTTTTATCTTTATTTGCTCAGTGATTTCAAATACTGTTTTCGTAATCAGTGTTAACCTTTGATAGGCTGAAAATAACACCACGAATCACAATAATAGACTTCGCGTTACTGACACAGGAAAAAACTTATAAGAAATTCCATTTTCCTTGTACGCTATTTCAAAACAACTTCAAGAATTAAATAATATGACATAGAGTGTTTTAATTAATTCAACATAGTTCTTCGTAGAGAGTCAAAACTGGTTAATTAACTTCATGTAAATTTAACAACACTCACGAATGAATTCACAAAAAATTGTATATGCCATTTCTTTAAATGTGCATACGTAAATAACAATTCCCAGAAAATACAATATTAATCCTAACTGGCCTAAAACAATTAGTATACATGTTTTATAGTGATTTATTTTTGGGATATTATGCCATGTTGAGCTTTCTTTAGCCAACGTTCCGTATATCATTACGGTGTCCATCATCAGGGCAGATGTCAGTAATGCTGCCCGGAATGTTGGCTAAAGAAGGATGAAGCGCTACACGGCATGATACCGCAAAAAAATACACAAATCACATAGGGCAGATGTATGATGATGGATACTGTAATACTGTCCGAAACGTTGGCTAAAGAAGGATGAAGGGCAACACGGCATAATCCCACAAAAATAAATCTCTATAATCCGAAAACAATATAAATGCGATGAAATTTATTAAAAATGACCGATATCTGCGCCAAAACTAATGACAGGTACTCAGAACTGTATTTAAAAATATTCCTGCGATAATAAATGAAGTTGAACTCACCTCAATCTGGATAAAAAATTAGTGGTTTCTGTTTTCGCGGTGGCACAGAGGTTATTTTCTAGCAATCACAGTGCGCTTGTTCTGTATTCATAACCGACACAATCCGCCATTCGCGACCAAGTGATGACTACACTGAGTACTGACTACTGACTACCTATTGGAAATAAGTATGCAACATTCAACTCAAGGCCCGAACTTGGCTGCCTGCCATGTCACAGGGAACACGCAAAGTGTTTACACCATTACATAAAATAATTGCACGTAAGCAGGATTAGGTAAAATCCATTTTACATTTACCTAAAGATTGATTTTAGTTTTTAATGGTTAATTGCGACCGTCAAATTTAAAATAGTTATTATACACGGAGGAATTGGTATTATAATTAATTTTTTGAAGTGGGAAAATTACGAAATTAAATGTATAAATTTGCCGAGATATTATGAATATTTTTTAAATGTTGAATGATATGTTGTATATATATTTATATGGATTCAGAAAAAAAAATCTGTTATTGTTAAAAAATATGTTGCACTGATTATAGTATGTATCACTTGCGTCTCTTACTTTTCTATAATATTTGTGTTTCATATATATTTTTAATTTTGAATTTTTATTTTTATTTGTTTTATATTTTAATTTTTTATTTAGGTATATGAAAATTAATGTGTCCTATGGCTGAGTAGATTTTGGTAATTGTTGTACCTATTTGTATATTAACTGAGTTTTTATAACTGGATTGTTCTCACGTAAGTGAGATCGTCTGTAAAAACCCAATATAAATAAATAAAATATGATGATCTGAGTTAGATTTCATTGTTTTTTGTGTTTAATTATTTTTAGTAAGAGTAAGTTATGTACAGACGTCTAATTAAAGTTATCGTAAATATCATAGTTTTTAAGTACTATGCTGTAAGTTGTGGTATGTGTCTCGTTGGGATGCATTAAATGTAAATCACGTCACGTCGGGATGCGGATCTGTACTCGACGCCTTGCGGGCGGAGGCTTGGTGAAATTGTTATCATCTGGTGGTGAAAATCTGAGCACGGCGAAAGCTGAATACCTACTTAAATGTCTCCAGTTGCAAATCGTAGAGTGTGAGTAAGTAAGTACTGGTTGGTTTTGAATGGCCATCGCGGTGTAGGCCGTAGATGCAAATTGGTCTCGGGTAGTCGCAAGTAGTTGATTGTGAACTGAACTGAACCGAATGAACTATACTGGCGTAGCGCGTGGGGTTTATTCAAGCGTTATGCCTTGTGGAGCAGTCCCAACGTTTCTGGAAGTCAAGGCCGGCGCACTCTTGCCGCAAAATTCTAAGTTGTGTTATGTTTCGTGCATTTTTTGTCAAAATATAACAAAACTAAACACTTTTTGTGCGCTGGGAAGAGACGGTTGCGTCAGAACCTAGTTTAGACCTCTGTTATAATGAAATGCCACAATACATTTTAATTCCACAAAATTCTTGAAGAATTCCGGTTCTTGTTGAGACTTGACCACAAAATCTTATCTGTTGTGTTGTTTCTATGAAATGATTTATGAATGAACATAATTTTTTTATTTGTTAACTTGTAACCATCCTGTACTTTAAAACAACTTCGCCACTAGACGGAGCAAGGAAGACGTCATCTGTTTACATTTTCGAAGAGGTCGAGTTAGGTTGCCACGTCAATATAGTCCGAAATGCCGTGGTCTCTCGATGCTCGCCAGCGCCGGATAAGCAGTACAATATCACTGGACCGCGAATTATTCCGATATGGCTCAAAATCGCTTTCTGGACTTAAGTGTTCTTGTGGCTATGTTTTCTAGTCAACTTATCGCTAAGGATGAGAATTATTACGGAAAAACGAGTTTTAGGTATATGAGAATAATATTATGTTTCAGTGTTAGATGTAAGTTGTAATTACGGAAAAGTTTTTCCAAATTGTTTTGAAATTATTCTGCAACTTATAAAAATGTTTACGTATATTTATAAATTACTTATTACA
The DNA here is from genome assembly GCF_061612785.1 of Hesperophylax consimilis. NCBI lineage: Eukaryota > Metazoa > Arthropoda > Insecta > Trichoptera > Limnephilidae > Hesperophylax > Hesperophylax consimilis. The sequence goes on along the minus strand of NC_142850.1, from coordinate 18,026,296 downwards.
TTTATAAAACTGTCAAAATTTAAGCTCTGGTTCCATGAAATTAACGCTGTTTTTCTCAATTATATTTATCGATCAATTATCTGTGCGCAACGTCATTCGTGAATGAATGAAAGGGCATATTATAAGCGGAAATTAACATATTTCCCAACATCAACTTTCATAAACTTTTCGGACATACACGCATTTCTCTGAAATTGGTTGACTTTGCAGCAATTAATATATGATATAATTGTCGTTCCTACCCGATCGGCATTTGGCGAGGTTGTTAGCATGATTGTCCCTGCGAAGGAAGGTATAATTCTCAGTCGAAACCAACAAAAAATTTTTAAAGAACATTTTAAAATAGATTTATTGTGGTAAAAAAACATTGTTTTTTATGGGTTGCTTTTATTTTGTGTAGTAGTGGGAACCATTCATACGTCCGTCACTCCTAGACACACTGATCAAGATTCCTACCCACCCTTACTACTAACATCCCTACTACCATCCCCAAAGAAAGCATAGGCCCTGAAGGAATTATTTTCCTTTTCCATTTACCTTCTGTATGGGGTGAATGTAAAAAAAAAAACAAAGTTAGGTACCGTGGATAAATTAAATAAATTGAGATATGGCATGCGTTCCAATTTACGACCAAACGCAGATAGTCTAGATCGCACCCAGGCATTGTGGTGAGTTCAATAATTCCTAGGCTATCAAAGACCTCCACCAAGATACACGTAACATATTTGGCTTTCTGTGATTTTAGTTGGATATTTTCACATATTGTCAAGTTATTCGTAGCCTGCAAATGCTTGTATCTTTAAACAAAAAATAGAAAACATACGCGATCTGCAGTAGTGAACAAAGTTGGCGACCAGTTTTGTTTCATGTTCCATTTTCCTTGTGTCTATTATATTTTATTGTGAGTGCTAGCATGGTATAATAATGCTGGTGGAGACATTACAAATGTAAATTTGTTAAGGAAAAATAAGATATTTTCTGGATCTTCAACTCTTTTTCACAACGACGCGAGACTCGATAATCAGTTGCATGAAAAAGTCAAGTGGAAGGGGTATTGGTCCCAAAAACGTGTTTGGATTCACCTTTAAAACATTTTGAGAAATTTAAAATTCTCCCCGTGACTCTAGATTGGTGGACGTTACTAACTAATTTATATTTGTGAAATATTGCAGATACACACCATCGTCAACTCGACTGCATTATGAAACATACAAAGAGATTGATCAAATTCGAACGATTTGAATTATATCACGAGATGTTTATGGGAGCTGTATCGTATATGCAAATGTAGGTAGGTTTTATCCAGATGTTTATTGGGGAACAGATAATGTAGGAAAGAGATCGAGACGTGCATTCATTCGATTATAATAACTGTGTAAGCATTCCTTCTCGCTTGCGCACATACTCTTTCATGCATACATTACACCCCCACACTTACGCATAAAATTCTGACGGTTCCATGATAAATCAACACATCGAAAATTCAACAGTCATTTAAAAAGTGATATAAATTCATGGGAAATACTGGTACCATGAATCATTTTGTATAAAACAAGCTAAAGAAAAGTTTTTCAAAATTATATGTGTATGATATGATGTCTCAAAATTTCATCAAGAACACTGAGAAAAATGAGCTGAAAACGTGATTGCAATCCATTTCCGTAACATATTCGTGTTTTTAGGAAACCTGCCAATTCATTCGCTTAAGTTTTTCACGGGAATACGAATAATTTAACCTTATTTTTTATAATTAGAAATATTTTGTATGAATAAGTTTCTCCGTGAAGTATCAAAAATCTGCTTTAAGGGGGTGGGAAAGAGAACGAGTTGTTTTTTTCTAAATCTCGGATAGACAATGACGTACCTCTCGTTTTGAAGGTCAAATGTGCAAAAATTTTATATATATAAATTAAATTTTTTATAGATATAAGTGAAATAACTCAAATCCCGACATAGACACTCATTTATATATATATATAGATAGATAGAAGTGAAATAACTCAAATCCCGACATAGACACTCATTTATATATATATAGATAGATAGAAGTGAAATAACTCAAATCCCGACATAGACACTCATTTATATATATATATAGATAGATAGAAGTGAAATAACTCAAATCCCGACATAGACACTCATTTATATATATATAGATAGATAGAAGTGAAATAACTCAAATCCCGACATAGACACTCATTTATATATATATATATATAGATAGATAGAAGTGAAATAACTCAAATCCCGACATAGACACTCATTTATATATATATAGATAGATAGAAGTGAAATAACTCAAATCCCGACATAGACACTCATTTATATATATATAGATAGATATAAGTGAAATAACTCAAATCCCGACATAGACACTCATTTATATATATATATAGATAGATAGAAGTGAAATAACTCAAATCCCGACATAGACACTCATTTATATATATATAGATAGATAGAAGTGAAATAACTCAAATCCCGACATAGACACTCATTTATATATATATATAGATAGATAGAAGTGAAATAACTCAAATCCCGACATAGACACTCATTTATATATATATAGATAGATAGAAGTGAAATAACTCAAATCCCGACATAGACACTCATTTATATATATATATATATAGATAGATAGAAGTGAAATAACTCAAATCCCGACATAGACACTCATTTATATATATACAGGGTGTCCGGAAACTCGTAGTACAAGCGGGAAACTGGTGAATCTACATCACATTTGGAGTCGATTTTGTAGTATATATTTTTTTTATTTGAGCTTTCGTTATCGAGTAAATCGAGTTTGAAGTTGATTTTTTTTTTTTTTTTTTTTTTTTTTTAATCAAATTCTTATAAATTATTACTGAAGATCAAAGTACCCAACTAATTAAAACTATTTGAAAGTAAAACAAATGAAGAAACTCGGATTTGAAGCATTATTTTGAAATCACCCTTCATTTAACCCGGTGTAATCATAAAATATTTCTGCTCTGCAGGGTTAAAACATCTGTTATTCAACCCTAAACACCAGAAAAAACTTTAACTAAAATAGCCGAAAAATATTTTTTTTTGGTTTTTTTTTTTTTTTTTTTGAAAATGCTCAAATCAAAAAAACTTTATGTTTTTTTGGGTTCCCCATGTGGTGTAGATTCTCCAGTTTCCCGCTTGTACTATGAGTTTCCGGACACCGTGTATAGATAGATAGAAGTGAAATAACTCAAATCCCGACATAGACACTCATTTATATATATATAGATAGATAGAAGTGAAATAACTCAAATCCCGACATAGACACTCATTTATATATATATAGATAGATAGAAGTGAAATAACTCAAATCCCGACATAGACACTCATTTATATATATATATATATATATATATATATATATATATATATATTTATCCCCTCTCGTACTATGTTGATCTCGCGCGACGGTACGCCAGGTATTTGTTGATCCGTTTGCATTTGTTGATCCACCCCGGATATGTTGATCCATTACCCAAGCTGGCATACATATGTAAATCCCTACAGATCAACTTGTGTCATCGAGATTTAGCTGTAAGCCACGCCCATTTTTCGGTCGCATATACATTTTACACGATTTATTTTGTTGATCTATATATTTCTGACAAACTTGACGGCTTGCATGCGTTGTAACTTAACCGCCAATTTCGCGCGCGTTGTCGTACTTTTTAGATCCTGTTAGTACATCCATATTCTATGAAAATGACTTTATACTTACAGAGGATAGACTGCCTCACGAGTATTTATATTGAAATGGAACTTTCGCAAACGTCAAATCCATGCTAAAAAAATCTTTTGAACTTGATTAAACAAAAATTGTAAATTTAATACATCATTTACTACGTTTCGTGACTTAGCAGGGGTGCTCGGGTTCATAGGGTGAGGTTTGTCTGGGTCATTTTAAAAGAGAAATTTTGAACTTTGATTGAATAAAATTTTATTTTAATGTATCTTTTACCATCTCTCCCGACGTAAGTTTCTTGTAATGATTAAGTTGAAACAAAGCGTAATATCCATAATATGTGCCTATTAAAATTGCGGCGATTAGATTGGTGAGAATTAAATTTTACAAATTTTAAATTATGATTGCTAAAAAATCTATTCTAATTTGTTTATTACTAAACATGGCTAAAGTCATTTCAAGCTACGATTCCAACCAACGATTTTTTAGTATATGTTCGTCAATCAACAAGAGCCATAATGTCTGTACATCAGAGCCCTCGAGAACTATTACAATTATGTGTACCGCCGCCCCGGGAACCATTTATTAGATAACCAACACCCCTACCATAGGTCACCGTCAACGTTTAGCGAGATTGTTGTTTATTTCTTATATTTTTTACAACATATCCACTCAGGAGGCCCTGAGGAAAATCGTAACCCTCAGGGCCTATGTCATCTTTGTGAATGCTGTGTTGGGGGAATTTTGAAGGAAAGGAAGGAGAGTGGGTTCTGGGAAGTAAATAGGTATGATGGGTGGGTAGTAATCTGGGGTTCAGTGTGATTGAGTGATATACATAAGAATCCAACTCTCCTACTGCAAGGCGATGCGTTGAAAGAGGACTAATCGATCCGGCCCACCACGCAGTTATTAGGCAGGCGCATCCGCCGCCAAGCCCCTCACATACCTCACCCCATAAACTCGGGCACACCTGATAAGTCACCAAACATATCCAACAACTTGGGGAGACCTATGGCAGAAGTGTAGGTTATCCAATAAATGGTTCCCGGGGCGGCGGTGCACATACCCTCCTCCCAAATTGTAATAAACGTCTACTTTCAAATGTAAAACATAATTTAAAACGTTCCTAAATGACGGCCTCCGTTATCGAGGGGTAAGGCTATCGACTAGCAATCCGAAGGTCGCGGGCTCAAATAAATTTTACTAAAATTAATTTGTACTATTTTACAATTAGTGTTTGGCAACCAGATCTGAAGAGCCAAGTACTCTCCCAACTTCCTCATCTCCTTCGAGGTTCACAATATCTTCAGTCTCACAACAACCCCAATTGAGGATGCCATAGTCTCACTGGCTCCAGACGGGAGCAGTTGGGACTCTGGTGTGGTATTCAAAACTAAAAATCTACAGCTAATTTCGAGAAGTTGAATAAAGTGTTTTTAGCACGGCAAAATGGCAAAATTTCAATATTATTGTAACAATAGCAGACTAACATGTGACATTAATACATCAATGAATAACACTCATTTTACATGACCACCCAATGAGAAGCTGATTTTTTTCACAGTTTGTCTAGAACCGAACACCTGCATGTTATACTAATACCAGCTAGAGGATAGCGTAAAACACTTCAATATTTTTTTATTTAAATATTGATAATTCTTCGATGCTTCATAATAATGTTTCATAAAAAAATACAAATCAAATCACACCACATCCAGACAAAGAAGCCGATATGTTTTTATACACAAAAAAGGTTTATTTGGATATTCTCTGTATTAAAACTAATTTCGTTAAAAAATAATACTTTATTGTGAATTTGATCAGACCTAAACTTCGTTGTTAAGATAATGCAGCTGCGTGGCCGCCCGCGCCGCGATATATCCATGCCGGCGTTCTTTTGTTATAACGACACCCTGATTAGAATACATTTAATTGTTTTGTCTTTGATTTTATAAATATTTTTAATAAATTAAAAACGGCTATGGAATTCCACGTTTTGCCACCGCGTTTCCGGATACTATTGATTACTTAACACGGCTAAATATTTCAAAACGACTTATTAACGATTCCAGAATGTACTTTATTTATTACTGTTTTAAAAATGTATCTGTTTCTTTAGACAATTTTTTTTTTATAAACTGCCTATAAACTACGTTTTATTACTTATCCACTGGAGCGATCTCTGTCATATTTTAGACCGGTCGGTGGCCGAGTTGACATCGCGTTTGGGTCCCACCCAGGCGCGGCGTAGTGTGTTCAATTCCTGGGCTGGCTAAGTCCTCCATCACAACACAAGCAACATTTTCAGCTGACTGTGGTGGTAGTAGGAGATTTTCAAATATTGCCAGGTTATTCGAAACCCGGGAATGTATGTCTTTCTTTTAAAAAAGTAGTTTATATTGTTTCCGTTTTAATGTTTTCGGGGGATAATTATACCAGTACAACTCAATTACTGTCAAACTTGTTGTAAAATCAGATATGAGCGCATCAGCAGAATGCTGCCTGCTCATTACATAATAATAATAATAATAATTGACCCCGTACTACAAATAAACCCAAGTTTTTTTAAAGTTTCTGTGAGTACAGCTCCCAAGTCTTGCTCAAGTGCATGTCCGTCCGTAACACTTAGTCAATGTAATTATTTGTTCGTTGTCCTCTTTCCTAATGTGAAGTTTATATTTTGATTTTAATTAATATATTTACACGTTGTTTGGGGTAAAGTTTTATCTCATTCATAAAAAAAAACTTTTTCTTCTTCTGTTTTTATCGAGATTAAAGCAAACTATGATATTAACATATATTTGTTTTTCTTTTTTTATTACATCAAGTAGTTACGGTTCGTGATTAAACAGATTTTCTTGAGGATATATAGTGTATTACTTAAAAAAAAAATGAAATTTTGAAGAGTAAGTTTAAACTAATCCTAACTAAATTAAACTAATACTAACCCCGGGGTCGGGGTCATTGCAGCATTTCACTCAATTGGTTTATGAGAATATAGCTTAATTTATATGAGATTGAAAAAAAATCATATACGAATTTGGTGGGCAGTTAAATTGTCTGACGTTGATTATAAGTATTTTTTTCGTAAACTTTATATGCAAGACGTAGAAAATGTTAAAGTCAAATTGGTTCAATTGGCTTTGGTCTCCTCTACCGATGAAGCAAGTGATTTCATTGTATTTCATTAATATTCATTGGGCCTCTGTGAAAAATTCTTCACATAAAATATAATCGAAAAAATTGATTAAATATAATTGCATTTGTAACCACCTTGTGGTGTTTTTTTAGTATATTCCACTGAAAGATGCCGACTTCCGGTCATATTGTTTAAATAATATTAAATGTGAGATAATTCTTTTAAATAAGAAGATTTAATTTTATTTAGAGAACTTTAAAATATAACGATTTCCGGTAAGATGTGACAATAATTTAAACAGAATATTAATATTTAAAAAATAATGTTTATTCGATTTGAATGATTTATGCCAATCATTGGGACTTTCTTTTCAAGAGTTATGTGATTATAAAGTTTACGATTTTTTTTAAATCCTAATAAAAAGTGAAAATCGATAAAAATTGTGTGAATTCATTGGTTATAACTTATAATATAGATCATTTTGTATGTCTCCATATTCAAATTCGGAGGTATGACTTTTTTATGTGACACATCTCACTAGAGCGCCCCTGTCTTTACACGTTAAATACAGAGAAACTATGTCGCCACCCAGTTGGGCAGCGTTATGGGGCGGGTTAAGGTAGGGTCTGTAGGAATGAATTTATTAATGCGGGTCTTAAAGAGGCCCGGATTATATGGAGGAGGAAAAACAGATGCCGATAGCTCGTTCCACATGCGAGCCGACTTACGATAAAACGAGTTGGAGAAACGACCCGTTCATATATAAACAGGCTCTAATAAAATACCCCTAGAATAGACACAGCATACGCACATTTCGTCATACATGATTTTACCGCACATATGCCTCAGGGATCTCATTTCTACAGTATTCAGTCTACTTTCAGCCTTCTTCTGCCAGTTTCATGCTCACTTCCACATATTAGGGTAGGTACCAGCACTCCATTGTGGACTTGCCGGATCGAAAGAGACTGGTTGAGGGATACCTTTTGGCCATAAAAATCTAAAATGGCGGCAAAAGGAATAATGTTATATGGTATATTTTGAACTTCTTACCACCTCTCCTGATTACGCTTCGTGACTTAGTAGGGGTGGCCGGGTTCTTGATTATAATGGGTAATTATTTAAAATGGGTAATCAATGGATGATTGAACGCGGTTGGAGATAGCAAAAAACTGTCCAAAGAAGCTAGCAGTCCACAATGGAGTGCTGGTACCTACCCTAATATATGGAAGTGAGGCATGGCATCATATTCTGTCTACTTTCAGCCTTCTTCTGCCAATTCCATGCCTCATTTCCATATATTAGGGTAGGTACCAGCACTCCATTGTGGACTGCTAGCTTCGCTTCTTTGGACAGTTTTTAGTTAGCTCCAACCGCGACCAACCATCCATTAATTACCCATTATAACCAAGAACCCGGCCTCCCCTACTAAGTCACGAAGCGTAATCAGGAGAGATGGTAAAAGATACAGGTTCAAAATTTCCTACATAACATTATTCCTTTTGCCGCCATTTTGGATTTTTGTGGTCGAAAGGTATCCCTCAACCAGTTTATTTCGATCCGGCCCGCCACGCAGTAGATGGGAAAACGCATCCGCCGCCAGGACCTAGACAAACCTCACCCTATGAACCCGTGTACCCCTGCTAAGTTATGATTTTTTTATGGATTTGTTTTTGCGAAATTTTCGTTTCGATCTAAATACGCATACATTTCTTATAAACAATTCAAGCAACACACGTCATTTTGATTTGAAACGGTACCATTTCACAGTCATTTCATGCGATATTCGACTCTAGAGACTAATACTTTGAGTTCAATATCACAAAAGATTACGGAATCACATAAAACCTTGTGATGAACAGTCCACCGATTGCCCCTTGATTGGTTCATTTAGTAAAACCATATATAGGGACACAGATCAACTTTGTCTAATAACTTCTTACCTGGATCAACATACTACGGGAATAGATCAATATATATGAGATCAACATAAGTATGCCAATTTGGGTAGATCAACATAAATTATGCATCCGATTTCCATACAAATTTTGAAAATTTTACTAACAGTATATCAAATGGTTTTTCTGGCAAACTGGCAACATTGATAATTATTGTACCACTGTTGTCAATTCATTCAGATGTATTCCATAATAGCCAAGTTATATGGTGTTAAAGGTGGATCAACTTAGTCTAACAACTTCTTACTGGATCAACATAATACGGGAAGAGGACAATATATATATATATATATATATATATATATATATATATATATATATATATATTGACCTCTTCCCGTAGTATGTTGATCCAGTAAGAAGTTGTTAGACTATGTTGATCCACCTTTAACACCATATAACTTGGCTATTGTGGAATACATCTGAATGAATTGACAACAGTGGTACAATAATTATCAATGTTGCCAGTTTGCCAGAAAAACTATTTGATATACTGTTCATAAAATTTTCTAAATTTGTATGGAAATCGGATGCATAATTTATGTTGATCTACCTAAATTGGCATACTTATGTTGATCTCATATATATTGATCTATTCCCGTAGTATGTTGATCCAGGTAAGAAGTTATTGGACAAAGTTGATCTGTGTCCCTATATATGGTTTTACTAAATGAACCAATCAAGAGCAATCGGTGGACTGTTCATCACAAGGTTTTATCTGATTCCGTAATCTTTTGTGATATTGAACTCAAAGTATTAGTCTCTAGAGTCGGATATCGCATGAAATGACTGTGAGATGGTACCGTTTCAAATCAAAATGACGTGTTCATTCGACTGTTTGTTGCTTGAATTGTTTATAAGAAATGTATGCGTATTTAGATTGAAACGAAACTTTCGCAAAAATCAAATCCATTAAAAAAATACCTACTGCGTGGCGGGCCGGATCGAAAGAGACTGGTTGAGGGATACCTTTTGACCATCAAAATCCAAAATGGCGGCAAAAGGCATAATGTTATATGGGAAATATTGAACTTGCATCTATTACCATCTCTCCTGATTACGCTTCGTGACTTAGTAGGGGTGGCCGGGTTCTTGGTTATAATGGGTAATTAATGGATGATTGGACGAGGTTGGAGCTAAGAAAAAACTGTCCAAAGAAGCGAAGCTAGCAGTCCACAATGGAGTGCTGGTACCTACCCTAATATATGGAAGTGAGGCATGGAACTGGCAGAAGAAGGCTGAAAGTAGACTGAATACTGTAGAAATGAGATCCCTGAGGCATATATACGGTAAAATCATGTATGACGAAATGTGCGTATGCTGTGTCTATTCTACAGATATTTTATTAGAGCCTGTTAAAAGGAGCTAGCAGCATTGATCCCCAGTGCACCGTGCGGAATACACGTTCACAGTTAAGTTGATGTTATCTATACATATATGAACGGGTCGTTTCTCCGACTCGTTTTATCGTAAGTCGGCTCGTATGTGGAACGAGCTATCGGCATCTGTTTTTCTTCCTCAATATAATCCAGGCCTCTTTAAGACCCGCATTAATAAATTCATTCCTACAGACCCTATCTTAATCCGCCCCATAAGGCTGCCCAACTGGGTGGAGACATAGTTTCTATGTATTTAACGTATAAAGACAAGGGCACTCTTGTGAGAGGTGTCACATAAAAAAGTCATACCTCCGAATTTGAATATAGAGACATACAAAATGATCTATATTATAAGCAATGAATCCACCCATCTTTTATCGATTATCACATTATTTTAGAATTTAAAAAAACTCGTAAGCTTAATAATCGCAGAACTCAACTCAACTTCAAATATTAATATTCTGTATAAACGATTGTTACATCTTACCGGAGATGACCAGATAAATCATCAAAATGATAATTCATCACATCTTTAAAAAGTTATGTAAAGTCATGGAAAGTGATGAAACAAAAACATTATTAACTGGGTTAAGTAGGTTAGGTTCGGTTAGGTTTAAATTTTGTATTCATCGTTTCTAATGACTTTACATCACTTTTTAAAGGTGTGTTGAATTGTCACTGTGTTGAGTTATCATGGAACCCTTACCGGAAATGTTTATATTTTAAAGTTCTCTAAATAAAATGAAATGCTCTTAAAAGAAACATCTCATATTTAATATTATACAACAATATGACCGGAAGTCGGCATCTTTCTTTGAAATAAATAAATCATAAACTAAAAAACAGCTACAAGGTGGTTACAAATGCAATTATATTTAATCAATTTGTTCGATTATATTTTATATGAAGTTTTTTTTACAGTGGGCCAAATGAATTCTTTATGTGGCCAATTTAACCAATTCAACCAAAGTTGTCCAATTTTAATAACTTCGACGAGGAAAAGAAGTTTTTTAATTAGTTGAATAATAATTTTTCAAAATTTCAATTATGTTTAACGTAATACACTATCTGGCATCAAGAAAATCAGTCTAGTCACGAACCGTAACTATTAAGTGTAATAAAATAAAAAAATAAAATTATGTTTATATCATAGTTTGCTTTAATCTCAATAAAAAAGAAGGAAAAAAGTTTTTTTTTTATGAATGAGATAAAACTTTCCCCCAAACAACGTGTATATTTAACTAACTAACTAATTAACGATCACGCCGTTTCCCCGCAGGGGTAGACAGAGAGGACGGACCGCCAAACAACTCGGTCTTGGCACACACTTCTTGCCTCATTCACATTCATACATCGTCTCATAATACTCTTCTATTATTCTGACTCTTGACATGACCCGACTCGAGTATCTGATTCACTTGATCGTGCCATGTCTTCCTCGGGCTTCCCCGACTTCTGCTACCATTCACATTTGCATCATATATCCTCTTTACACACTCCTATCTTCGCTCATTCGCTCTACATGCCCAAACCATCTAAGCGTCCCTTTCTTAATCTTAACCACACATACGCCTCAGGGATCTCATTTATGAATTAAAATTAAAATAGCAACTTCACATTAGGAACGAACAAATAAGTACATTGACTAAGTGTTACGGACGGACATGCACTTGAGCAAGACTTGGGAGCTGTATTCACAGAAACTTTAAAAAAATAACTGACGTTTAGTTGTAGTACTGGGTCAATTGTACTGGTATCCCCCGAAAACATAAAAACATAAACAATATAAACTAATTTTTGAAAAGAAAGACAAACATTCCCGGGTTAAGAATAACCTGGCAATATTTGAAAATCTCCTACTACCACCACAGTCAGCTGAAAATGTTGCTTGTGTAGTGATGGGGGACTTAGCCAGCCCAGGAATTGAACACACTATGCCTGGGTGGGACCCAAACGCGATGTCAACTCGGCCACCGACCGGTCTAAAATATGGCAGAAATCGCTCCAGTGGATAAATAATAAAATGTAGTTTATAGGCACTTTATAAAAAAAAATCGTCTAAAGAAACAGAAAATTTTTTAAAACAGTAATAAATAAAATACATTCTGGAATCGTTAATAAGTCGTTATGAAATATTTAGCCGTGTTAAGTAATCAATAGTATCGCGGTGGCAAAACGTGGAATTCCATAGCCGTTTTTAATTTATTAAAAATATTTATGATATCAAAGACAAAACAATTAAATGTATTCTAATCAGGGTGTCGTTATATCCCGGCCGGCGGCTAGAGACGGACGCTTCGAGTCCTTTGACTCGGGCGCATTTACCGACAACAATCGGAAGTCGGGCGACGCGAAGCGAAGATGCCCGAAGCGAAGCGAAGTTCGTGCCCACACTATCGTATTAGGTCAACTTCGATCAATTATTGTTTATAAGAAATGTATGCGTATTTAGATTGAAACGAAAATTTCGCAAAAACAAAATCCATAAAAAAATCATAACTTAGCAGGGGTACACGGGTTCATAGGGTGAGGTTTGTCTAGGTCCTGGCGGCGGATGCGTTTGCCCATCTACTGCGTGGCGGGCCGGATCGAAAGAAACTGGTTGAGGGATACCTTTCGACCATAAAAATCCGAAATGGCGGCAAAAGGAATAATGTTATGTAGGAAATTTTGAACCTGTATCTTTTACCATCTCCCCTGATTACGCTTCGTGACTTAGTAGGGGAGGCCGGGTTCTTGATTATAATGGGTAATTAATGGATGATTGGACGCGGATGGAGCTAACTAAAAACTGTCCAAAGAAGCGAAGCTAGCAGTCCACAATGTAGTGCTGGTACATACCCTAATATATGGAAATGAGGCATGGAATTGGCAGAAGAAGGCTGAAAGTAGACAGAATACTGTAGAAATGAAATCCCTGAGGCATATGTGCAGTAAAATCATGTATGACGAAATGTGCGTATGCTGTGTCTATTCTACAGATATTTTATTAGAGCCTGTTAAAAGGAGCTAGCAGCATTGATCCCCGTTGCACTGTGCACGTGCTTGATACTCGACGGTCCGAGCGGAATACACGTTCACAGTTAAGTTGATGTTATCTATACATATATGAACGGGTCGTTTCTCCGACTCGTTTTACCGTAAGTCGGCTCGCATGTGGAACGAGCTATCAGCATCTGTTTTTCCTCCTCCATATAATTCGCGCCTCTTTAAGACCAGCATTAATAAATTCATTCCTACAGCCCCTACCTTAACCCGCCTCATAACGCTGCCCAACCGGTTGGCGACATAGTTTCTCTGTATTTAACGTGTAAAGATAGGGGCGCTCTATCGAGAGGTGTCACATAAAAAAATCATACCGCCGAATTTGAATATGGAATAATTTCCTTTTGCCGCCATTTTAGATTTTTATGGCCAAAAGGTATCCCTCAACCAGTCTCTTTCGATCCGGCCCGCCACGTAGTAGCTGAGCAAACGCAACAGTGTACCCCTGCTAAGTTATGATTTTTTTATGGATTTGATTTTTGCGAATGTTTCGAATAGCTCTAAAGATGATTCTTTTAAAATCATCCCATATTTAATATTATAAAACAATATGACCGGAAATCAGCTGAACTAAAAAAACAGCTACAAGGTGGTTACAAATACTATTATATTAAATCAATTTTGTCATTTAATTCCCAAACAATGTGTATATATATATTCCTTTAAATTAAAATAGCAACTTCACATTAGAAAAGAGAGGACAACGAACAAATAAGTACATTGACTAAGTGTTACGGACGGACATGCACTTGAGTTTATAAAACTTGGGAGCTGTACTCACAGAAACTGGAGTATAGTTGTAATACGGGGTCAATTGTACCGGTATAATCATCCCCCAAAAACATTAACACAGAAACCATATAAACTACTAAATGCGGTTTAAAGCTAACGAATCCACCTAGATTTAATCAATAATCCCATATTTCTAGATTCCATAAGTACCCACTCTATTGTGTACCTAGAGGTAAAACTAAGATATTGCACAATATTGGCAAAATATGGCAGAAATCGCTCCAGTGGATAAGTAATAAAACGAAGTTTATAGGCACTTTATAAAAAAAAATGTCTAAAGAAACAGATAAATTTTTAAAACAATTATGAATAAAGTACATTCTGGAATCGTTAATAAGTCATTTTGAAATATTTCGCCGTGTTTAGTAATCAATATCTAGTATCGGGAAACGCGGTGGCAAGACGTAGAATTCCATAGCCGTTGATTATCAAAGACAAAACAATTAAATATATGAAATTCTCTGTATGAAATTAGTTTTCATACAGAGAATATCCAAATAACCCTTTTTTGTGTATAAAAACATATCGGCTTTTTGGTTAAGATGTGGTGTGATATGATTTGTATTTTTTTATGAAACACTAATATGAGGCATGAAGGAATTACAAAATTTAAATAAAATATATTGAAGTGCTTTTAGTTGGTATTACTATAAACTGCACGTGTTAGTTCATCTTCTGCCATGTTTGTGCTAAAAATACTTTATTCAACTTCTCGAAGCAAGCTGTAGCTTTTTGTAGGAAATATGATATCTGATTATAATATTGTCAATATTTCTTTTTTCATTTTTTACAAATAAAAACTTGTGTGAATACCGCACCAGAGTCATACAGTCCTAACCGCTCCCGTCTGGAGCCAGTGAGACTATGGCATCCTCAAAGGAGACCTCGAAGGAGATGACGAGGAGGAAGGTGGGAGAGTACCTAGCTATTCAGATATAACCAAACACTAATTGTAAAATAGTGCAAATTAATTTTAGTAAAATTTATTTGAACCCGCGACCTTCGGATTGCTAGTCGAGAGCCACCTCAAGTAGTTTGATATGTTTGGTGACTTAGCAGGAGTGCCCGGGTTTATGGGGTGAGGTTTGTTCGGTTCTTGGCGGCGGATGCGCTTGCCTACCAAATGCGTGGTGGGCCGGATCGATTAATCCTCTTTCAACGCATCGCCTTGCAACGCAGTAGGAGACTTGGATTCTTATGTTTATCACTCGAACACACTGACCCCCAGATTACTACCCACCCATCATACCTATTTCCTTCCCAGAACTCACTCTCATTCCTTTCTTTCAAAATACCCCCAACACAGCATTCACAAAGATGACATAGGCCTTGAGGGTTACGATTTTCCTTAGGGCCTCCTGTGTGGAGACGATGTAAAAAAATACAAAAAATAAACAACTTTCTCGCTAAATCGTTGGCGGTGACTAATGGTAGGGGTATTGGTTATCTAATAAATGGTTCCCGGGGCGGCGGTACACATAATTGTAATAGTTCTCGAGGGCTCTGATGTACAGACATTATGGCTCCTGTTGATTGACGAACATATACTAAAACATCGTTGTTTGGAATCGGTGCTTGAAATGACTTTAGCCTTGTTTAGTAAAAAACAAATTGGAATTAATTTTTCAGCAATTTCAATTTAAAATTTGAAAGATTAAATTCTCACCAATCTAATCGCCGCAATTTTAATAGGCACATATTATGGATATTACGCTTTGTTTCAACTTAATCATTACAAGAAACTTACGTCGGGAGAGATGGTAAAAGATACATTATAATAAAATTTGATTCAATCAATGTTCAAAACTTCTCTTATAAAATGACTTACACAAATCTCACCCCATGAACCCGGGCACCCCTGCTAAGTCACGAAACGTAGTAAATGATGCATTAAAGTTACATTTTTGTTTAATCAAGTTCAAAAGGTTTTTTAAGCATGGATTTGACGTTTGCGAAAGTTCCATTTCAATATAAATACGCGTGAGGCAGTCTATCCTCTTTAAGTACAGAGTCATTTTCATAGAATATGGATGTTCTAACGGAATCTAAAAAGTACCACAACGCGCGCGAAATTGGCGGTTACAAGTTACAACACATACAAGCGGTCAAGTTTGTCTGAAATATATAGATCAACAAAATAAATCGTGTAAAATGTATATGCGACCGAAAAATGGGCGTGGCTTACAGCTAAATCTCGATGACACAAGTTGATCTGTAGGGATTTACATATGTATGCCAGCTTGGGTAATGGATCAACATATCCGGGGTGGATCAACAAATGCAAACGGATCAACATATACCTGGCGTACCGTCGCGCGAGATCAACATAGTACGAGAGGGGATAAATATATATATATATATATATATATAGTGAAATAACTCAAATCCCGACATAGACACTCATTTATATATATATAGATAGATAGAAGTGAAATAACTCAAATCCCGACATAGACACTCATTTATATATATATATATAGATAGATAGAAGTGAAATAACTCAAATCCCGCCACAGACACTCATTTATATTTTTTAAATTTATTTTATTTGGGAAACAAACAGTTATACAAATATATTTTAATAAAAATCATTTTTACCAAGTTGCATAAACCAGTAAAGTTTCCACAGAAGATTTATTTTATGTAAAGGTAGAAAAACTTATGAATATAAATAATACAATACAATATAAATACTAACTAGTAGAAAAGGAAAATCTCGAATAATTTTGCTACTTACCCGCCTGAAGTAATTTTGAAAAAAAAATTCTTTGTGATGGTGACATTAATAATTTATTTTAACAAATTGTATAATTTCTTATTTTATAAAAAAAAATACGTCAAATATGTAAGATACAGAGCGGCCCTTTTCGTACAAACCTTAAATTTTGACTTGAGTCCCAAATACCCAATCAAACTGAATAATAATTTGTTTTATCAAAAGGTACCTAGCAAATCTTCAGTACGGATTTGCACAATTATTAGTTTTAAATTATGATAAATAATATATATATATATGAATAATATGTGTAATTTTAGAGGTAACTTGGGCATTGTTTGCGAGTTATTATAAGTATTAAAAAATAAGCCTACCCTACCCACTGTTTAGTAAAATAAAAATAAAAAAAACAACGTCAAAACGACGTTATTTAGGGGTAGATATATTTATTTACATACGACAAATTTGTGTTCCAACGTAAATCGGTCGTGTGCATAGGTGTTAGAAATTCTATGTCGTATGTAATTTAAATTTACGCCCGTAAACAGTTTTTTTTAATCATCTTTTTTACTTTTTTTTTCGTTATATTTCTTCAGTAATTAAGTACATAACATAAAATAGATTCTTTCATTAACTAACAAATAACTGCCAAGTTGTACCTAAAATAGTGAAAAGTTGAATTCTTTTATGGCCTATATTTTAAAATTCAAAACACAAATAAATAAATTAGCACACATCCGTACTAAATATTTGCTATATTTTTTGTTTAAAAACATCATTTTTCAATCTGGCTGGGTATATTAGCTTCAAATCAAAATTTAAGTTTTGTACAAAAAAGGCCGCGCAGTATCTACTTGCAAATCGTTTGACTTCAGAGGAATTTAAGTTTTGTGTGAAAAAGGCCGCGCAGTACCTACTTGCAAGTCATATGATTTCAGAGAAATTTACGTTTTGTATGAAAAAGGACGAGCAGTATCTACTTGCAAATCATATGATTTTAGAGGAATTTACGTTTTGTATTACAAAGTCCGCGCAGTACCTACATGCGAATCTTATTGTTTCAGATGAATTTAAGTTTTGTATAAAAAAGCCGCGCAGTACCTACTTGCAAATCTTATGATTTCAGAGGAATTTTTGGGATTGATTTTTTTTTCAAATGTTTCTGGCTCTAGGCCATCATTTCAATTTATGGAGAGAGGGAAGGCGATTAATATATTAATATTATTTAAATTGTTAAATTCTAAAAGTACGTGGAAGATTTGGAGTCGAATTCAGAATTAGAAGAGACGAAATGTTGAACGGAGGGGATGTAATTTTAGATAAGGCTTTATGGAAGAGAGAAATACCCTTTAGTAGAGAGGGACAATCGAAAAAGTTCCCACTTCTAGACCACAGAATTTACAATCTGAGGAGTCAAGCACGTGGATTTTAAAAATGTGAAAATTATAAAAAAGATTTTTTTTTGGATGCGGGTCTACTGTTCACAGAACTACTGCTAGTACTAATAATAATAGTTCATGGCTCATCTTCCTATTATAATCTGTTTATTTATACAGGGTGTATCGGCACGTACCCGACAAACTTTAACCAGCTATTCCTTATCACATTTGAAATCAGAAATGTTATTGGCACTTTGCTGTCCGGTAACATATTTTTTAATAAAAAATCATATTTTCACCACATGTCAACAATGCATTATCCTTTGTCAAAGTTTGAAAACCCATCTGGCAATATTTTATTCGAGTTTCGTTGAATAATGTACGTACGTACCTACATTGGCGCGCTTTTGCAATCACAATGAAATGGCATGGCGCCATTCGTCTCATTTTTAAGTATTATTATTTAGTGTGTATGAAAGAGCGAGGACGCTTTTTGACACACTTGCTAATAACAGCTGTTGAACACGAGAAACAATGCCAATGACAGTGACGGAGTGTGTTTTTTTTTTGAAAAAAAATGTTACCGGACGGCAAAGTGCCCATAGCATTTTTTACTCCAAATGTGCTGAGGAATAGCTGGTTAAAGTTTGTCGGGTACTTGCCGATACACCCTGTATAGGAAAACCTTTTTACGTTCGAGCACTAATCGAAACATCGCTCAAGAAGAAAAGTGTGGCTTTTACAAAATGTCTTCATGCCCAGTTGGTACACATATTAGAGCTCGTTTTATGTAGGTACTTAGATATTATTAATCAACAAGTAATACATAAAAATAATAACCGACGTTTAGCAATCTAAACAAGGAAAATAATAAATCTATAAAACATCTTCCTGGTTTTTCTTAATCGTGTTACCGTAAGCAGGCGCATCGATGACTTCCGTGGTCGAACGCTTAATATCATCGATTATGAATTGAAAAGCTTCGTATTCAAATCGATATTAACGAGGGGCGTATGAATATAATTTAATTTTAATAATTAATAATTTATTTTATATGTTATTTGAGTTATTTCACTTCTATCTATCTATTTATATAAATGAGTGTCTGTGGCGAGATTTGAGTTATTTCACTTCTATCTATCTATCTATCTATATATATATATATGTCTCCGGACACATTTTATATTCCCAAGAGCAATACTAATTATATTGAAAATGTATTTATAAGAAGAAGCTGTAGCACCTGTAATAGATTATGCACAAATATCGATGTGTTCAATACGAGCCTCGCAGGATTCATAGCATTCCTAAGAGAGTGGCGTTCGATCGTTGTGGGAAACTTAGTAGGTTAGTGTGTGTATTGTTTTGGTATGGGTTGAATCTGTAGTTTTTTTTATTTTTATTTTTTGGAGATTTTCCTTTTCTACTAGTTAGTATTTATATTGTATTGTATTATTTATATTCATAAGTTTTTCTACCTTTACATAAAATAAATCTTCTGTGGAAACTTTACTGGTTTATGCAACTTGGTAAAAATGATTTTTATTAAAATATATTTGTATAACTGTTTGTTTCCCAAATAAAATAAATTTAAAAAATATAAATGAGTGTCTGTGGCGGGATTTGAGTTATTTCACTTCTATCTATCTATATATATATATATAAATGAGTGTCTATGTCGGGATTTGAGTTATTTCACTTCTATCTATCTATATATATATAAATGAGTGTCTATGTCGGGATTTGAGTTATTTCACTATATATATATATATATATATATATATATATATATATATATATATATATATATATATATATATATATATATATATATATATATATATATATATATATATAGTGAAATAACTCAAATCCCGACATAGACACTCATTTATATATATATAGATAGATAGAAGTGAAATAACTCAAATCCCGACATAGACACTCATTTATATATATATATATAGATAGATAGAAGTGAAATAACTCAAATCCCGCCACAGACACTCATTTATATTTTTTAAATTTATTTTATTTGGGAAACAAACAGTTATACAAATATATTTTAATAAAAATCATTTTTACCAAGTTGCATAAACCAGTAAAGTTTCCACAGAAGATTTATTTTATGTAAAGGTAGAAAAACTTATGAATATAAATAATACAATACAATATAAATACTAACTAGTAGAAAAGGAAAATCTCCAAAAAATAAAAATAAAAAAAACTACAGATTCAACCCATACCAAAACAATACACACACTAACCTACTAAGTTTCCCACAACGATCGAACGCCACTCTCTTAGGAATGCTATGAATCCTGCGAGGCTCGTATTGAACACATCGATATTTGTGCATAATCTATTACAGGTGCTACAGCTTCTTCTTATAAATACATTTTCAATATAATTAGTATTGCTCTTGGGAATATAAAATGTGTCCGGAGACATATATATATATATAGATAGATAGATAGATAGAAGTGAAATAACTCAAATCTCGCCACAGACACTCATTTATATAAATAGATAGATAGAAGTGAAATAACTCAAATAACATATAAAATAAATTATTAATTATTAAAATTAAATTATATTCATACGCCCCTCGTTAATATCGATTTGAATACGAAGCTTTTCAATTCATAATCGATGATATTAAGCGTTCGACCACGGAAGTCATCGATGCGCCTGCTTACGGTAACACGATTAAGAAAAACCAGGAAGATGTTTTATAGATTTATTATTTTCCTTGTTTAGATTGCTAAACGTCGGTTATTATTTTTATGTATTACTTGTTGATTAATAATATCTAAGTACCTACATAAAACGAGCTCTAATATGTGTACCAACTGGGCATGAAGACATTTTGTAAAAGCCACACTTTTCTTCTTGAGCGATGTTTCGATTAGTGCTCGAACGTAAAAAGGTTTTCCTATACAGGGTGTATCGGCAAGTACCCGACAAACTTTAACCAGCTATTCCTCAGCACATTTGGAGTAAAAAATGCTATGGGCACTTTGCCGTCCGGTAACATTTTTTTTCAAAAAAAAAACACACTCCGTCACTGTCATTGGCATTGTTTCTCGTGTTCAACAGCTGTTATTAGCAAGTGTGTCAAAAAGCGTCCTCGCTCTTTCATACACACTAAATAATAATACTTAAAAATGAGACGAATGGCGCCATGCCATTTCATTGTGATTGCAAAAGCGCGCCAATGTAGGTACGTACGTACATTATTCAACGAAACTCGAATAAAATATTGCCAGATGGGTTTTCAAACTTTGACAAAGGATAATGCATTGTTGACATGTGGTGAAAATATGATTTTTTATTAAAAAATATGTTACCGGACAGCAAAGTGCCAATAACATTTCTGATTTCAAATGTGATAAGGAATAGCTGGTTAAAGTTTGTCGGGTACGTGCCGATACACCCTGTATAAATAAACAGATTATAATAGGAAGATGAGCCATGAACTATTATTATTAGTACTAGCAGTAGTTCTGTGAACAGTAGACCCGCATCCAAAAAAAAATCTTTTTTATAATTTTCACATTTTTAAAATCCACGTGCTTGACTCCTCAGATTGTAAATTCTGTGGTCTAGAAGTGGGAACTTTTTCGATTGTCCCTCTCTACTAAAGGGTATTTCTCTCTTCCATAAAGCCTTATCTAAAATTACATCCCCTCCGTTCAACATTTCGTCTCTTCTAATTCTGAATTCGACTCCAAATCTTCCACGTACTTTTAGAATTTAACAATTTAAATAATATTAATATATTAATCGCCTTCCCTCTCTCCATAAATTGAAATGATGGCCTAGAGCCAGAAACATTTGAAAAAAAAATCAATCCCAAAAATTCCTCTGAAATCATAAGATTTGCAAGTAGGTACTGCGCGGCTTTTTTATACAAAACTTAAATTCATCTGAAACAATAAGATTCGCATGTAGGTACTGCGCGGACTTTGTAATACAAAACGTAAATTCCTCTAAAATCATATGATTTGCAAGTAGATACTGCTCGTCCTTTTTCATACAAAACGTAAATTTCTCTGAAATCATATGACTTGCAAGTAGGTACTGCGCGGCCTTTTTCACACAAAACTTAAATTCCTCTGAAGTCAAACGATTTGCAAGTAGATACTGCGCGGCCTTTTTTGTACAAAACTTAAATTTTGATTTGAAGCTAATATACCCAGCCAGATTGAAAAATGATGTTTTTAAACAAAAAATATAGCAAATATTTAGTACGGATGTGTGCTAATTTATTTATTTGTGTTTTGAATTTTAAAATATAGGCCATAAAAGAATTCAACTTTTCACTATTTTAGGTACAACTTGGCAGTTATTTGTTAGTTAATGAAAGAATCTATTTTATGTTATGTACTTAATTACTGAAGAAATATAACGAAAAAAAAAGTAAAAAAGATGATTAAAAAAAACTGTTTACGGGCGTAAATTTAAATTACATACGACATAGAATTTCTAACACCTATGCACACGACCGATTTACGTTGGAACACAAATTTGTCGTATGTAAATAAATATATCTACCCCTAAATAACGTCGTTTTGACGTTGTTTTTTTTATTTTTATTTTACTAAACAGTGGGTAGGGTAGGCTTATTTTTTAATACTTATAATAACTCGCAAACAATGCCCAAGTTACCTCTAAAATTACACATATTATTCATATATATATATATTATTTATCATAATTTAAAACTAATAATTGTGCAAATCCGTACTGAAGATTTGCTAGGTACCTTTTGATAAAACAAATTATTATTCAGTTTGATTGGGTATTTGGGACTCAAGTCAAAATTTAAGGTTTGTACGAAAAGGGCCGCTCTGTATCTTACATATTTGACGTATTTTTTTTTATAAAATAAGAAATTATACAATTTGTTAAAATAAATTATTAATGTCACCATCACAAAGAATTTTTTTTTCAAAATTACTTCAGGCGGGTAAGTAGCAAAATTATTAATAAATTATTCCGATTAGATAGCTCGTAGTAGGAACCACGATCATCGCATAGAATCCAACACATAAATAAACCACTCACTAGATTGATAACTCCGTGCTTTTTGTATGGAAAAGTTTGTACACTATTTAGCCATAGATCTGTCAATATTTAGACAGATTTTAGATATGACATAGACACAGCAGCAATAACGATAACGATAGAGAAAACAATAAAAAGGTGCGACCATGGACAATTATGATCTTCTCTCCGAGCCTACGCCATTCATCAGTTTAAAATTTTATTTTTAAAATAATGCATATAAAGTATGAAAATGTATACAAAAATAATATCTATGAAATATCAAAACGTCGTAAAAATAAAATAAAATTGCTTGAAATTTCGATTCCTTTACTTTAAAAAAAAGAAAAAAACATTATTATTTTTATTAAACACAAAAACATATAATGAACGTGTGAGTTTCTACGATAGTATTTCTCTGCTAATCAGAAAAATTAAAAACTTAGTTACGTGTTGTGAAGTACTTTTATTTCAATAAGATAACAGAAACAGAAAACACAAATAAATTTATGAGCACAAATCACATTATAAATTTGTACCAAGATTGCGAGCGGAACACTGAAGACAAACAAAAAGAGATTCGCACTTCTATTTCTGTTACAATTACGGGTCCAATGTTGTTGTAAATCCGGATATTTACCGATGCCTAGAAGATTTAAAGTACATTCTTGTGGGTAGTATAAAATAAATTTGTCCCTAGACTGTTTGTTTGTGTCTGCAGAAATCACATTTGCTCATACACATAAGCAAACACAACAATATCAGTATTTTTTGTACAAAGTTTAAAATTACAAAAATTAAAAGACATAGTAAATGTAAAAATATGTTTAAATTAGGTATAAAATAGAAAATATCAAACCATCAAAAATCAACACACAATATTTGTTTTTTTTTTAGGTACAGTAATCGTGGAGATATCTCTTGAAACAAGTTATATTATTTCAGAAAATATCTATGCTAGTATGTGTTTTAGCAAGAACCAAATTTTGCTTCATATCGAGAAATGGGAGCCACAAACTGACGCATATCTGGCTAATATTGGGTACTGAATGTATTCACATCTGCCAATTCTATCTAGATATAAAGATTTATACTAGATATAAAAAATAATTTTATTGAATTTCTACTGTACAGCCTTAATTAACTTTATCGGGAGAGATTTTCACACAAGCAGATAATTCAAAATATTTACGATCACGACACGAGTTTGTCCAACAATCAACACAATGAGTCAATTACGAACTACAACTCTTCCGGGGGAAGTTGATCAGGTAGCCTCTTTTTCTGTTTTTCTTTTAAATGATTTATTTATTCAGTTGTTTTTACATTTGTATTTTACATAGTGTCGAGAACTGAGTAATATTCAATTTGATTACTATACTAGAAATTACTCACTAGAAATCTCTCATTTTTACAATTTTTCAATAAACAAAGGTATAATTTTTTTTAACAATTAACTTTAATTTATTGATTGATATATGTTGTATCTTGATAATTCGATTGAGGTTTTAATTACACAAAATATTAATTACAAAATTTTTGCAGTATACTAAAACTAGGTTTGATTTCTGCGACGTCCATCTTATAGGTACGGTACGTCTTATTACAAATAGCAAATTAGGTACCATACGTTCGTTCATACT
Organism: Hesperophylax consimilis; assembly: GCF_061612785.1. Classification (NCBI taxonomy): domain Eukaryota; kingdom Metazoa; phylum Arthropoda; class Insecta; order Trichoptera; family Limnephilidae; genus Hesperophylax; species Hesperophylax consimilis. Next base: position 18,001,481 of record NC_142850.1, on the reverse strand, counting down.
AAGGTATACGTTTTCATGTTCTACGGAGGTAAAAAGACCTGATTTATGTTTTTATTTTGGAGATAGATGTCTATCTTTTTATGTCTTCAGGTTCAGGTATGCGTTAAATAGTTCAGGGATTTTATGCCTCTTTGTTCTATCTCCATACACATTTTGTGAATTATTAATTATAAACATTGGTGCTTCTCTGTGTCTAGTGGTTTGTAAGTTTTTTTAATTCTGTGTTCCAGAATTCATTCAACGTTAATTGTTAATTGCTCTAATGATAGACAGAGCAAGAGATCAAATTACAACAGTTTTTCATCGGTAGATAGCCTGTGGTAAAAGCTGTGAAGACGTCACTAAACAACCATGGAAATTTATTTTCTTCGGTTTTAAATTTGGATCGAATCGGCACAGAAAAGTAACGTCAAATTTACCTACATATGAAATGCCAAACCACCAGCACAAAAGTGTCACCAACTCGATATCCCATTCAAATCGAATCTACGAACAACGGCGCCCTTCCTTTGTTCCTACCTACACGCACCAAAGCTTAACTATCATTAGCACTGCTTTGATAGTTCGTGCAGTTTGGTCGTAGTAGTCGCCAGTAGTGCAACAATACTAGTCGCTTTCTTGCCATATAACGTAACAGATTCAGCACTACATACTTTTTGTTTAGGAAAGTCGGGTTTCAAAACAGCGTTCTTTTTAGAGTAGAGTCAAGGAGCTCACTGCCTAGGGAATATAATTATTATTATATGGACTTCCTGCCCGAGCTAGGAAGTCCATATAATAATAATTCATTATATATTACAATCCACATAATAATTGCCAAATGAATTATCTGTTAGCGTGCTATTTATTTGCATAAAAAATATGTTTTATTTATATTCTTGGGTTTTGTGATTATTCTTGGTTGTTTTTATCCTCGGCGGTCACAGAAGATAAACAGGTTTTGTTTATCGCGGGTTTTCCCAACAGTCATTTCAATAACGACCTTTATAGCTTATAACCGGTGTGCGGCGACAAGCATTAGTACATGGTGCATGCTGTCAATGATAAGAATATTATATTACGAACTCTGACCGTTGGAAACAACAGCTAGATGCCGTCAACAGTTGAATATATTTATTAATATCAGTAACTACATAAGAAAATAATTCAGATCCATGACAAATTAGAACATTGAAGAACACGTTCAAAATTTTAGAAAAAAATAACTCATCTAAACTCTTCAGTTTTATAAGAAACTAGTTTTTATCCACGTGGTATTAGGGAAAAATTATTGTGCAAAGAATTTTCTCCGCGAGAATTAATTCTTTTTCCGGGATGAAAAGTAACCTATGTCACTCTCAGTCCTCCATCTGTATGCAAAAAATTACGTCGGTCGGTCGCTCCGTTCCGACGTGTAAGAGCCGTTTCAGACAGGGCCTGGCCACAATGAGCCCAAGAACCCGCCTCCCTTAGCCGGTTTCCCGAGAGTAGCGAAAAAATGTTAATGGGGGGGAGATACTTCACCCTAGGAAATGAAGTGAGCCTCAGGTCACCGGAGGCAGTTCGGAAGGGGACCGGACTAGCGCAAACATTCCACAGGCCCGATCATGATGCCGGGGAGGCATCCGTGGTTCAAGGGACGGCCGCACCGGATTAATGTCACCTGATTGAATGCAGGAACAAGGTCTATCCGCCCCCATGGTGGGGAAATGAACAATACAGTAAGATAGAGTTCAATACGACAACCTAATCATAAACCAATTTGTTAGTAACAGCCGTTTCAGACATGGCGTTTGTGCCGCGCGTTTCGGAAACGTGTAAGAGCCATTTAGAACATGGAGTTTGTGTCGTGCGTTTTGGAAACGAGCGGAGTTAGCTGCTCCTTAAGTTTAGTTTAAAAATGGAGGTTCAAAAAGCAACATCTCTGTGACTTCTTTGCCAAGTAATAAGCGAAAAAGGCAACATTTGGTGCATCCTATATTAAGAGGCAGACTTACACATGGATATTTTGTTGCCCTCTGTCCTAAAACGATACAATACGAAACGAAAATTTTCAACTACTTCCGCATGTCCCTAGAATCTTTTGACAATTTGATTCTACTGATAAGATAAAATATAACAAGTTGCGACAATCGTATAATCGCCATTACTCTGAGCTAAGAAAAGAAACGCTCTAATGATTCTAAAATGAATTTATTAAACTAACTAACTAACTAACCATCACGCCGTTTCCCCGAAGGGGTAGGCAGAGAGGACGGACCGCCAAACAACTCTGTCTTGGCACATTGGCACACACTCCTTGCCTCATTAACATTCATACATACTCTTCTATTTTTCTGACTCTTGACATGGCCCGACTCAAGTATCTGATTCACTTGGTCGTTCCATGTCTTCCTCGGGCGTCCCCGACTTCTGCTACCATTCACATTTGCATCTTATATTCTCCTTACACTCCTTTCTTCGCTCATTCGCTCTACATGCCCAAACCATCTAAGCGTCCCTTTCTTGATCTTACTCATTACGCTTACATCAGCCTTGCACTCTTTGCAGATCTCCACATTCCTCACACGATCATACATGGTTTTACCACACATACGCCTCAGTGATCTCATTTCAACAGCATTCAATCTACTTTCATCCTTTCTTTGCTAGTTAAATTATTAACTTTCATAAATCATTTGTATCCCAAATCTATTTTATTAGATTGTGTGTCCGAATCATTCTCCAATGGAGCTGTTGTACCCAGCGGCGATGACCCTCAGGTCAGTGATATCACGCCATTTCCGAATGATTGAATTCCACATTTAATTTTTTTTGTTTGCAGACGTCTGTTATCGGGAACTTATCTTAATTCGTTATACAGCGACAAGCAAAACATTGGATATGAGACCATGGTTGATTTGACATTAAAACCGCTTGGAAAAAGCGTGGTGACTGAATGCACCCAATTTGCAACTAAAAAGAGAGATCTCAAGGAAGACACTGTGATTTTTATTTAGCATTGCTCTCCATAAACCTCGAATCGCTCGCCAAAGCACACCGAGATGCTCTGCGGTCACTCGGTGGCAAACGCTCGTTTTCAGAACGGCGCACAGTGGGCTGAAAATCGCCTTTCATAGACATAGAAACTTGAATTTTCAAGGGTATTTTTTTTGCTAGAAATGGATTCTGCTGATCATTACTATGCTATAAAATTTCGTACGAAGCAATTGCGTGTACAAATGAAGGAGTTATCATTTTTTTGAGAAAAAGTTGTATGGCACTGATATTAAAAATGAGGCTATCTCTGGAATCATAAAGTTTGCCATTCTATCCTTACACACAGATATACTACTATTTATTTATATTTTTTTGACATACTTCATATTGTGGCGCAACTTGCGGTTTTTTTTTTTAAATCGTTAATGTTAATCGTTAATTTTTTTTAAATCAAGTTGAAAAAAAAATTTTTTATGTTGATGATTCATTTTAATGCTTAAATGCTTTACATATGAGTATTCAAGTCTCTATGTCTACGAAGGGCCATTTTAAGCCCACTGTGCGGCGTGCTTTCGTGTGAATTCCAATATGGGGCACCATTTATTTATTAATTTATAAAATACATGATAATACATTAAAACATTTATTTATATATGATATATTAAATCACCATACTAGGCGACTGCCTCTTTCACGGTGACCAACGGAATATAGTTATGTGAGGTCTAGTGTGAACATATTAACTAAATATATAAACATGTTGAAAATAGGAAGGATTGCAGTAGAAAATTTATAACGAAAATAGAAAATAGAAAACAGAAGAACGAAAAAAAAGAATAAAGAAGAATAAGACATGATGCTCGGGCCAGTTATTGTTGCAAAGTATTTGGTTCTGTTGTTTCCCACCCGCGTAACGCGCCTTTTACCTACATGAGTCAGTTGTTAAAGTATCGCGCCGCCCGCAAGGTTCAACCGACCGCTTCCGCATAACCTATCTTGAGTTATTAAAACCACCGCGCCGCGCTATAAACGGCAAATGTTATACCGCAAAGAACGCCGTGAAAAGTGCATAAAAATAGCAATCTATAACGCATTGAACCATTTCGAAAATCCAATATCACTATTCCTTTCCTTGACCTCCTCCAATACTAACAATTACCCCACCGGTGATTACCGCAGTGCAAAGTGGAAAGGTGCCGACAGCTTGGAGATATTGGTAAGTCGATCAAACAATATCACAAAATACCGCAATTACAGTCCATTCACGCCGCAACATTTGGTCCTATTCGAGCCGCATTATTTAAATTGAGAATTACATTTTGGTAATTCTAGAACCATATTTGTTCCTATTCAATCGCAAATTACATTCATTTTGTGTAAGAATTCAGTTAGCAATACTCGTCCGCTATTTGAAATTACATGCCTAGGTATAGGTACTCCTTGATATCTTGGGTAATTAAATTATTTATCGATGTTGTTGTAGCAAATTTATTCGGTGCAAATCGCAAAGATACTACAGTGTAATATATTCGTCTATATGTATTAATGCCAACCTAAGTACGTACGTAAACATCGCTTTGAGTATCGCTCAATATATTTAATTATTTGGAAAATAACTTCTCCACTATAATTCGTCAGTACAAATTGTCGCCCAGTACACTTGTGTTTCTTGCGCATTATTTTATAAATAATTAAACTTTTAGTTTGCAAATAATTCTAAAAATGGAAGACAAACTAAAAAGACAATTAGTTTTACTAAAAGGTAAAAGAGATATTATTCTAAAAAGGGTTCAAAATTTAGTTTTGCTTGCAAATAATTTGCCAATCAATTTCGAAGCGTCACGCTCAGGTGAAGCATTTATGTCAGAATCTGAAAGTATTTTAGAAATTAAAAATAAATTTGAATTAATTATTGAACAAATTAACGAGAATACTCTTACGTCAGACCCGAATTCTGAACCAGATTATTCAAGCTGGGAACAGTTTGAAGAATTATACACACGTATTATTCGCGCACGAAATAATTTAAAACCAAATTTAGCTACAAAACCGCAAACATCTACATCTGCGTGTGCTGCTACGACTAATAATAATAATTTTATTAAGTTACCCGCTATAGAATTACCTACGTTTGATGGACGGATGGAAAATTGGCACCTATTTTATGAAACATTCAAAACAAATGTTCATTTAAATTCACAACTATCCGATTCGCAACGCGTACAATATTTAATTGGAAAATTAACTGGAACCGCGAAAAATGTTACGTCAGGTTTAGTGCCAACTGGAGACACATATAAAATAATATGGGATACGCTAGTCAATAAATATCAAGATAAGCGATCTCTTGCCACTTATTATCTGAATAACATATTTCATTCAAAAACCGTAGCTCACAACGCAAACAATCTGACAGTTTTTATAGAAAAATATTCAGCATCTATCGCCGCACTAAAACAATTGGGAATAGAAGACCTTTCGGATTTTATATTACTACAATGCGCTTTGCAGAAGTTAGAGTCGCAAACTGCACAAGCATTTGAGCTCTCAGTTCGAGAAATTGAGATTCCCACCTGCAAGCAATTGGTGTCGTTTGTGCAAGATCAGGTCAAAATTCTGCAACGAACTTCAACAACTCGTGGACCTAACACCGCCAACACACATTCAACCAGTTCCGGTGGAACTGGTCGCACAGCTCAACTCCGCACACATCATACTTACACGAGTACGCAATCAAAATGCCTTTATTGTCAAAATGAGAACCACACGCAACTGTACACTTGTACACAATTTTTAAAATTATCACCAAAGGAAAGGTTTTCCTTCGCAAAGGAAAAATCTTTGTGTTTTAATTGCTTGAGCCCGCAACATACATCTACAAAATGTAAATCAAAAGGCACTTGTCATAAGTGTCATGGCAAGCACCATACTTTTCTTCATTTTGATAAACCCAGTCAAGCAAACGCCTCCACATCCAATGGAGAAACTCAACCTAATGATGCAGAACCGCCGATATGTACTATGTCAGCAACCACGCGACAAGGGGCAACCACTGAAGTTCTTGCTACCGCCAAAGTTCACACTGTTGATCGAAACGGTGAAGAGAATACCGTCCGCTGTCTTCTAGACCCAGGCTCACAAAAACATTATATAACTTCACAATGTTGTGAAAAATTAGGCCTGGCAGTCAGTTCAGGAACGCGCTTCGCAGTCCAGGGTTTAGGTGGCAAAACGCAATCAATAAGAGGAAGTGTCACATTGACAATTCAATCTAGGATTGATCCCTACTTCAAATACTCCATAACCGCTCTAGTTTTAGAAAAAATTACCGCTCATTTACCTACTTGCTAGGTGGACTTGACGTCATATAAATTTATAAATGTTCCGCTGGCAGACGACACCTGGGCAATGCCAGGCCCAATCGATTTGCTAATTGGCGTCAGTCTGTTCTCTCAACTGTTGCTACCAAATAAGATAATCACCCCCGGTTTTCCAGTCGCGATTCAAACCACATTAGGTTATGTTTTTATGGGTGACGCCCCAGTAAATTCTCAACCAAACACCGCATTAACTTTCTGCGCTACGCACGAAATTGAGAACTTAATGCAAAAATTCTGGGAAATCGAAGATATTGGTTCGGAACCAGTTCACAGCCTCGAAGAAAAAGAAGCTGAAGACATTTTTAAAGGCACCACAACTCGCCTCGAGGACGGTTCTTATGAAGTGGCTTTGCCATTCAAAAGCAACCCTTGTGACTTAGGTGATTCATTGCAAGCTGCGCAAAATCGGTTTTATGCACTAGAAAGAAAATTTAATCATCTGCCAGAACTAAAACCGCTTTATGATGAAGTGATAAGAGAACATATTCATAAAGGTTATCTGTCCCAGGTGGAAGCCTTACCGTCAGAAAACGCATACTACATCCCGCATCACGCAGTTAGGCGTGAAGATAAAATGACAACAAAGGTGAGAGTGGTTCTGTACGCAAGCGCAAAGACAAAAACTGCTTTATCTTTGAACGATATTTTACACACGGGACCAAGCCTACAGAATGATTTATTTTGCATTCTTCTGAATTTACGCCTTTTTCCTATCGCAATATCCGCAGACGTTCGTCAAATGTATTTATGTATAAATGTTCGCAAAGAAGATCGTCGTTATCAACGAATTTTATATAGATTCGATCCGCAAAAGCCGCTTCAGGCTTACCAATACAATCGCGTAACATTCGGTCTTAAATGTAGTCCGTTCTTAGCCCTTCGAGCAATCAAACAATTAATGTTAGATGAAGGCGCTCGCTTCCCTCTTGCAAGGGATATTATTAATAGAGATGTTTATGTAGACGACATCGCTAGCTCTGCTTTAAATGAGCAAGAAGCTATCCGCGCGGCTGAAGAGTTGATTGAGCTCTTCCAGTCAGGAGGTTTTCAACTCGCTAAGTGGGCATCCAATTCCAGCACAGTTTTAGAAAACGTTCCATTGGAACTTCGCCTGTCGCAAAGTGTAACTTTCGATAATGATGCATCGCTAAAAATCCTTGGGCTACGATGGCATCTTTCGGATGACATTTTCGCATTTGAAGTTACTCCAGACAATCGAACTTGTACGAAACGCAATATTTTATCATCTGTCGCTAGACTCTTTGACGTGATGGGTCTGGTAGCACCTATAATTGTACAAGCCAAGCTTCTAATAAAGGAGCTGTGGAATTTGAAAATCGATTGGGACGAAATCCCACCCGCAAGGATATCACAACAGTGGCAGCAGTTCAACGCGGAATTGCCGTCAATATCGTCGATTCGTATTCCACGTCATATAGGAGTCACGGAAGGATGCACGTTAATACTTGTTGGATTTGCGGATGCCAGCGAAAAGGCATATGGAGGAGTGGTATACGCTCATGTGACCACTCCTGATAACCGAATTAAGGTTCAATTAGTTTGCGCAAAATCAAAGGTAGCGCCGCTAAAAATCGTCTCCTTAGCACGCCTAGAATTATGCGCTGCATTATTTTTATCGCACCTGTTAAAAAAGGTAATTGATAATTACTCCGCTAGGTTTACTATTCATTCAACATTTGCCTTTTCTGATTCGACTGTAACTTTAAGTTGGATTCATTCATCACCTCACCGCTGGCAAACCTTTGTTGCCAATCGTGTAGCAAAAATACACGAAAATTTAAACAGTAGTCATTTTTATCATGTCGCAGGTGCTGATAACCCTAGCGACTGCCTGTCAAGAGGTATGCTACCATCGCAATTGATAGCAAATGACATTTGGTGGAATGGTCCAAAATGGCTTTGCCAGCCGCATTTCGAGTGGCCTATTTCACCATTTAAGCACGCAAATTCAGAACAGTTACCGGAATTGAAACCCAATCAGTATGAACAGCCAACTACTTTTGGCTTGTGCTCTCGTGTAGCTGATCCACCCGAAATGAAACCTAAAACCGATAATCGCCTCAAGACAATCGTGTCACCTTTATTATGCACGTTGGCTTCTCGCATTCATTCGTGGTCGAAATTAATTCGAATTGTCATTTACGTGTTTCGCTTCATTAGGAAATTGCCGCGTAAATTTGAGTTAAGCCATATTGACATTGCAGAAATCGCTATTATAAAGGCAGTTCAGCAAGTACATTTTTCCGATGATATGAAGTCAGTGAACGACGGCAAGAAAGTACGGCAAGTTCTTGCTAAATTAAATCCATTTATTCAGGACGGTCTCCTAAGAGTAGGAGGCAGATTGAGAAACGCCGAACTCGAATTTGATAGTCGTCATCCTATTTTATTACCCGCTCATGATCATATAGTTGATTTAATAGTAGATTATTACCACACTAAGAACTTGCATACGGGACCCACCCTACTTATGTCTCTGTTAAGGCAAAGGTTTTGGATACTTTCTTCGCGCAATTTGATTCGGAAACGCGTGAATCAGTGCAATACATGCTTTAAAGTCAATCCCAAACCGCAATTCCCAATAATGGGAGATTTACCCGCTTGCCGCGTCCGCGAAGCTAAGGCCTTTCTGCACACGGGGGTCGACTACGCTGGGCCGCTTCAAATAATCCCGCATAGACGTCGGGGTGTTAGAAGCCAAAAGGCATACATTTGCTTATTTATCTGTCTGGTGACCCGCGCGGTTCACATTGAACTCGCTTCAGACCTCTCGACCGAAGTCTTTCTCAACGCGTTCAAACGTTTTCTATCCCGTCGAGGGCCTGTAAATGTAATGTATTCTGATAATGGGACAAATTTCGTAGGAGCTAAATTGCATTTGAAGGCTTTATTCGAACTTTTAGAGTCACCGGACTACAAGAAAGAATTCTCAGAAAATTTGTTGGAAAACCGTATCGAGTGGAAGATGAATCCTCCACAAGCACCCCACTTCGGTGGGATCTGGGAGAGTAACATTAAGTGCATTAAATGTTACTTAAATAAAGTTGTGGGTACATCTCTTCTCACATACGAAGAGATGCAAACGGTTCTTCATCAGATTGAAGCTATTCTAAATTCACGCCCATTATCAGTGCTCAGCGTTACCGATGTTTCGGCTCCATTGCCTTTAACACCCGCGCATTTTTTAACGCTCACTCCATTACAATCTTTACCCGCTGCTGATTTGTCAGATGCGCCAGTAAATTTGCTGCAACGAAAACATCTTATCGATCGTCTCGTCCAGACTTTCTGGAATCGATGGCGAATGGAGTATCTGAACACGCTGCAATCGCATCAGAAATGGAATACAAATTCGAATCCAATAACGAAAGGCACCGTGGTAATAATTAAGAGTGACAATATCGCACCACTACAATGGCCTATTGGCGTAGTGGTAAACGTCCACCCCGGCGTAGATGGGGTGATCCGCGTTGCGGACGTTAAGACTAACTCCGGAACATATCGCAGGGCAGTCGTTAAACTTTGTCCCCTGCCTACACAATAACTTTAACGTTATCTTAGATTTAGTTAATTTAGAATTTAGTTCTACCGCGGGTTCAGTATTGTTTATTGAATCCTTTCATAACGTGTTTCTTTGTTATATTAGTTACTTTGACCATTGGTCAAGGCGGGGAGCATGCTCGGGCCAGTTATTGTTGCAAAGTATTTGGTTCTGTTGTTTCCCACCCGCGTAACGCGCCTTTTACCTACATGAGTCAGTTGTTAAAGTATCGCGCCGCCCGCAAGGTTCAACCGACCGCTTCCGCATAACCTATCTTGAGTTATTAAAACCACCGCGCCGCGCTATAAACGGCAAATGTTATACCGCAAAGAACGCCGTGAAAAGTGCATAAAAATAGCAATCTATAACGCATTGAACCATTTCGAAAATCCAATATCACTATTCCTTTCCTTGACCTCCTCCAATACTAACAATTACCCCACCGGTGATTACCGCAGTGCAAAGTGGAAAGGTGCCGACAGCTTGGAGATATTGGTAAGTCGATCAAACAATATCACAAAATACCGCAATTACAGTCCATTCACGCCGCAACACATGATATTATGCAGGATTGAATCATACACATAACTCTTTTTTCTAGTTGTGTATGTGTGCATGTACAAGCGCGTAAATACACGTTTACACACATACATCCAAACACACACTTATTCATATACATAGACGCATACGTATTCGTACACATATATATATACATATATATGTACAAACACATATATACATACATACATATACTTGCATATATTTTATCGACATTTACAACACTATCCGAGTATGAGAAACAGGCTACTAACACCATCACATTCACTCATCAAAAAGTCGGCAAGCTTCTTTCTGAAATTGTGATATTTGGGTATTGATTGGAGAGATTTTATTTTTTACATATAAGGATTTTATAGAACTTTGAAGTCTTTAAATAAGTCCTTCGTGGGGTGTATATCATAACAAACGAGCGTTTTAAACCAAGCGGAAAACACGCGAAACGGCTCTAGCAAGGGCAAACAAAGAAACATTAATATGTATATATTATAATATATATAAATTAAGATAATTTATTGAAGCTTATAAACCTCATGTCGAAGATAATATGATCAACTCTCGATGAAAATATGAAACAAGCAGAGAAAATATGGAAATAATTTAAAAAAATGTAGCAATTCAAAAATTCAAGGAAAATATTGAGAAAAAAACGTGGACCTAAAAAGCCCTGGACTGAACATTGGTACGACTTTGTATGAATGGCATTGAAGGGGAAATTGTATGACTACTTTTGAACTGATTTGTGTGCAAAGTGATGCATAATGAACTAATATTGTTTTGTTTTTGTGTTGTTAATGCAGTATTTGATGAAACAAGAAATTAAATTTTTGTGTTGTTAATGCAGTATTTGATGAAACAAGAAATTATTTTTTTTTGTAGGTTTTGGCATATCCATACATCTTCCCAGTCACCCGCGGCTTCAAATTGTTCTCAAACTGCTCTGTCTAGGACTTTTTAGGTCCATGATAAGAAAAAATGGATTATAATCAGGTGGCAATAGCTCAACGTAAAGAATGCAGTTGGTAGAGTATCTAGGTAAGCCTAGAGTATCTGGGTTCGAGTCCCCGTTGCGACAGTTAACATTTATTTTTCTGTGTCTGTTTCATATTTTCATTGGTGTTGTTGATAATGTCTTCGTCAATGATAAGATAAACTAACCTAACCTTTGCTAACCTAACAAAACCTACTATTGATCTGCTTTATCCCTTTATACGAGTACTAATAATTTTATAATTATATGAATCATTTTAACGTTACCCCTGTGTAAATTGTAATTATTATTTATTGGTGTCTGTCTATGGATATTAATCAAAGTTCCATGTGTCGGCAAAACCAGCTTATATAAATATTTGTAAAAGCTGGTGTTGGTTGTTGAAAAGCTCTTACTTATTTATAATTCTAATAATTGACTTAGTACGGATTGTTCCACGGAATTTGAACAATTTGTCAAATTTAAAAGTAGATTCGAAAGTTCTGTGAAGGTTCTATTAAAATTCTATTATTAAATCACTATTCATCATTTGCTTCACAAAACTGAAGTCACGACAGAACTTGAAGAAGAACTTAGAAGAGATGAGATGTTGAATGGAGGGGAGGCAATATTAGATAAGGCTTGATAGAAGAGAGAATATTTGTTTAGAGAGGGACAACCAAAAAATATATGATCTAAAGTTCCCACTTCTAGACCACAGAATGTACAATCTGGGGGTAGGAAGGAACAGAACAATGTCCTATCCTCATTTGAACAAGTGAAGAAATTTCTTTTTATGAAAAATGGGGGAATTGTTAAAACCAGGTTTTGATGGGATAGTCCTTTGTATTGAGGCATAGCAGGCTCCCTTGGATTGACTAGCATATGCCAATACTCTGCCCAAACATTGCGAAATCTATCTTTGATGCTGCAAAAAATGTCAGATAGTGAAAAACTTTAAGTTAAATTATCGATAAAAACTATGTTTTATTTCATTGAGATAATCGGGCTTACCAAATATAAAAAAAGCTTTAAAAACCAGATTTCTATTTTTAAATCGAAATGTAACGTATTCTGCATGTTTAAGGACAACCATTAACCAACCAGCCGAATAAATGATTACAAATTACTTACTTGGCAATTTTGGAATTTGAATGTATTAATTATTCCACATTTTCAAGTTAATCGACTTGGTAAAAGTCGATAATTTCAAAAATCTGTCCACATTCGCACCATTCGAATTTCAATCGCATTCCCCATGTCTCACTCTGCACTAGGGTCTTACAGCGTGAATTTCATATCTCTGACGGTCTTTGTTGTTTCTGATAAAGCCTTCTGTCTAATTTTCCAATTTTATAACCTCATCTGATAAACGAATTATTTATCCAGTTAAGTACATTTAAACGGATCCCCAAAATTAAATAAAAGGCACGAAAATTCCGAGGGAAAAACGAACCGGAACATTTCAATCTTCATTGCTAGAGAAATTCAGAAAAAAAACCTATTCCATTCAATTTTCAAACCGGGTCAGGAATATCGATCATCTATAATTTTTATTATATTCTATCGTCATAATATTTGTTTTAAATTTTACCTAACTATGGGCGTACATTAAAGTATTCTAAATGGTTTTTTAACAGTCACTTTGTGTAAAATTTAAAATACGTTTATTAGTAGGGGGTGTATATTATAGGGGGGGACATTATGTCATGAATTAAAACATGGAATTTATCTAAAAGTCGCCGACTGATTGTTGCGATCAATGCAAACATTTCTTTGCCTATTTCTAAATGGTAATATTTTCTTAGTGTATGTACAGCTTTTGAGCCTTCACAGACTTTTCGCCACTGCCAATAGGTCTGCTATGTATGATGTTCACATTTCTGTGATGTATGGTAATCAGTTGAGTATTTAAGCGATAGATGGCGCTAGTCATAAAGCTTACTCCAGAGTCTGACAGATGTCGCTAGAGTGTAACAAATAGTTGTGAGATGAGATTGACAGGGAACAAGCTTCTCGAACCAGATAATTACCAAACAACCAACAAGGTAATGAACAGTGTAGTTAAATCCATAGCTATTATTTGTAACGTAAATAAACACAATTATAAGTAGAACTTTTACTTTTTACAAAGAGTACCCAACACTTAAATCTGCAAAGTAAGGCAGATATAACAATTTCTATCTTAAAATTAATTATAATAATGCTTGGCTAATTTATACAGATATTTGTGGAATACTTCATCAAGGGCTCTTAAGTGTTTGTAAGACTTACGTTAATTATAGATTAAATAATTACAAATGTAGAAACCTTGAAAAAGAGTATGGCTTGATTCACCAAGAAGGAATAATAATAAAATACATTAATAATAAATTGATTTGACTTGGTTAGGTTGCGCACGATTATGATTTTAAGAATGCCTTTGAATTATTCGTAATTCGGTTAAAAACGGGACTGTAAGCTATTAAGGAATGAATTGATAGGTTTCCTGATAAACTTTTAGTAAAATAAAAACGTGTTATCGCGATGTCGGAACACCTTTTCATAAAAAGCATAATATTGGCAAACGAAATGCGTGCAAAGTGCATGAACACATGTTCCGAAATATTTGGAATTCATTTTGGAGGATTGAGATTATCGCCAATTTAAATGGATTGTTGGCTGGATGATTCTGTGGTTCTCCAATCCGCAGAATCCAAGGTTGCATGGTTACTCTCGGTGTGTAAAATCAGAATTCGAATATTTTATTTTAACAAACTCACCTTACAATAATTTTATGAACAAAACAGATTGCGTACGTTAGATGGAATTTAGGGCTAAACCGGCCGCGGCGGCTGAGACCACTGGAGAGAGAATGAAATATTTGCCGCGCGAGGTATCGCGCGAGTTTACAGTGATACCAGTCTCACATAAATGTAGGTAAAAGTAACGCTGTTATTTGTTTCGGGAGATGTAAACTCCCTACAATTTACCCTACAGCACTTAACGTTTCAAGTTTTTAAATATTTTTACAAACAAGTCCCAACGACATGGTGGTTTTGTTGGAATTTCGAAATACTCTTTAGGTATCTAGAAGTCCTATTCGTAAAAAATACTATTTTAGAAACTATATAAAATTATCTTTGTAATATTTGCATTGGAAAAAAACATAGATCTTTCTAAAAAATATTTTTTTAATTTCAAACATGAAAATGTTAGCAAAAAAACTTACCAGAACATTTTGACTCGGAACGTTCATAATTTTGAAATAATCTATATTTATAAAACATATTCCTTTTGTGTGGGTAATAAGTAATAAAACTGTCACTTTACTTTTCATACCGTTTATACAATAAAAAAATTAAATAATAATAAAAAATTAAATTAAATCATTGAAAAAATGCCTAAATTCGTAATCATGCACTGACTTTGACTTTACACTGAATTGGCCTCGGAAGGACGTAACTAGACACAAACATCATATTCCATTAGAACCTCTGAAGGACAGATCAGACCGAGGGGTCCATATATTATAAAAGTATTTTAATGTTTTTTTCTTTAATGCTTAGAAAGATTAATAATTCTTTTTTTAGTTTGTATCAGTGTGTTTCGTGATCCAAATATTGCCTAATCGAAAATTTCCAATTCAAAACTGTGTAAAAATTTCCAGTAAAAAACGAAATTCAAATGGAGGTGGAGATTTCAGGCGACTTTATTCTAAGCCTAGACGCATGCCGACTGTCGCCCAGCTACGACCAAACTGCACGGACTGTCAAAGGGGTGGAGCCAAAGAAACTTGTAAAAACCCCATATAATGGTTTTTACAATACAGTGATAGTCGAATTACAAGCGTACAGTGGTAAACAGGATAATAATGGCAATAAATTAAAGAACAATTATGTGTAAACAAAAACACTATTGCAAGTGATTCAGTTATTAATATAAGTGCAGTAAGACAATGCATAATTCAAAAGAAATATATACCAGTGTAACAATAATTGAGCTACTTTATACTAAGTTTGTATAAAATCTGTCATAAGTCAAGACCTTTATTTTTTTGGTATAAGTCAGATTTTTTTTGTCGCTCACTTTGCAATTGAGGATATTTTATATCACTTTAGTTTTGGCAAGGTCTTGACTTGACTTGACACTTTATTTAATTTCTATTTTCTTATGTTTTCCATGTTTGTCTCTGCTTTTATATACCATCCTTTACTGTTGCATTGTACATTGTCCCAAATCTCGTGTCGCTTCGTAATATATTGGAGGTAAGTCCGTTAATTAATTAATAAATAAATAAGTCGAAGTATCAGGTGAAGTGAGGTGAGTTATTGTTACCGACAAAATTAATTGTACTTGGAATAGCTGAGTAGGCATCGCAACTTGGCATTAACAATTCAGGGCTGTTAGCGATTCAATGATAGTTATAAATAAGAAATAATAATTGTTAATAAAATAATGCATAATATGTTGATTGACACTATAAGATATCAAGGAGCCATGCAAAAGAATATTATCATTCCTGACATGATTATTGTGTTTGAGGTATGTTAGTATAGCCTTCTTATAACTATATTGCAGCAATAAAGCAAATGAAAGCGTAAAGATGTTAGAACATACATTTTCTGCACACGGTTTCATACTCATCACGACTCACGGCTCATCTCCGTTGTACATATTTAAATATTATCTATGGATATCTTGTGTGCCTTATTTACGGATATAATAGTTAACCAATAATTTTTGGGTACTTCGCCAAACTAAAATATTATTGTGTTAGGTAGTTTCCAGACGTCGGTAGTCCATAGACAAGTAGCTCGTATTGTTTACCTTTGGCGAGACAATCTATATGAATCTACGATCGCTACACCCATGTTGATCATCATGAACTTATCCAAATAAGGTAAACTATTTTAATATTGCACATTTTATTTAGGCATTACTTACAATAAATAAAGCCAAATCGTGTAAATGATAATAATTTTGTACGTATTTGGTGTTACTTCTGAACAATTGCGGTTGCACGGGTGATAATACTGATAACATATATTATTTAAATATAATACTTAGGTAGGTATATTATACTAATAGTTCAGTGAACAGTAAACTTCGCGTAGTGTTTTACTCCCGCTTGTTAGCTCGCAAAAGTCGCAGACCTCATGCATCCTGGCGGAATAAAAAGGTACCATCAAACACGGCTACCATCTTGAATGGAGGTAAGAAACTAAAATAAACAACAAATACGTCCCGAGAGCGATTTCTTAATGAATTCCATATGTGCGTTTTAAAATCAGAAAGACATATTTCACACAAACATTCTCGTGGCGCTTTAAGAGGAAGCTACAGGCCAAAAATGTGTATATTCTTGGTATACCTTATATTGTAGGTAATAAACATTAAAATTGCTTGACAAACGGAGTCTAGAAACGTTCGATTTCATGACCAAAACTGGTTTTTATTTATTTTGTAAATAATTTTATAAGAAAACAAAAAAGTGAATCAAGTGAAACTGTCACAAATAATCTTAGCTATAATACTGTATTTTTAAGGTGTGTTACTTTACGTGTTCATACATTTCTATTGAAAAAGTGTTATTTTTAACTAACTAACTAACTAACCATCACGCCGTTTCCCCGCAGGGGTAGGCAGAGAGGACGGACCGCCAAACAACTCGGTCTTGGCACACACTCCTTGCCTCATTCACATTCATACATCGTCTCATACATACTCTTCTATTATTCTGACTCTTGACATGGCCCGACTCGAGTATCTGATTCACTTGATCGTGCCATGTCTTCCTCGGGCGTCCCCGACTTCTGCTACCATTCACATTTGCATCATATATCCTCCTTACACTCCTATCTTCGCTCATTCGCTCTACATGCCCAAACCATCTACGCGTCCCTTTCTTAATCTTACTCATTACGCTTACATCAGCCTTGCACTCTTTGCGGATCTCCACATTCCTCACACGATCAAACATGGTTTTACCACACATACGCCTCAGGGATCTCATTTCAACAGCATTTAATCTACTTTCATCCTTTCTTTGCCAGTTCCATGCCTCACTTCCATACATCAAGGTAGGTACCAGCACTCCGTTGTGGACTGCTAACTTCGCTTCTTTGGACAATTTTTTGTTAGCGCCTACGGCGTTTAGTCCTCCATTAACGGAATTACCTGCATTTACCCTTCTTTCGATATCTCTGTCAGCCTTCCTATCTCTCGTAAACATACTTCCTAAATACACAAACTCATCCACCTGCTCCAAATATTCCCCATTCACAATTATATTGCACACTGTTTTCGTACTCTCTCTTTCAAACACCATTACTTTAGACTTACTTACATTCATCATTAACTCATTCTTCATGCATACTTCGTTCATCCTAGACACGAGAGACTGTAGATCATCTATACTATTAGCAATCAGCACCGCATCATCAGCATACAACAGGCAACATACTTTAAAATTATTCAAATTCGCGCCCAATCCCACCTCTTTCAATTCTTGCATACAATTATCCATGTATAGATTGAATAACCACGGTGACATTACGCAGTGTTATTTTTAGTAGCTTACATTTATATATTTTATTGAGTAATTTATTTTTTATTTGTATTCTACTCAAGCGAAACGATAGGAAAGCCTTCAATTTATCTAAAGCATATTTTTTGGTATTCATAATATACACCGATTCGTTATAGAAATTGATCAAAATAGTGATTTAGCATTAAGCTTCGCCTTAACGGTAAACCGTGCAAGTTTACATTTACTCTCAAATTTAGAGAAATTTGTTATATCGGGCCGCTAACAATAAGCCTCCTTGTGTAGATGGCTAAAAACTAACTAACTAACCATCACGCCGTTTCCCGCATGGGAAGGCAGAGGATGGACCGCCAAACAACTCGGTCTTGGCACACATTCCTTGCCTCATTCACATTCATAAATCGTCTTATACATACTCTTCTATTATTCTGACTCTTGACATGGCCTGACTTAGGTATCTGATTCACTTGGTCGTGACTTTGCTCGGGCGTCCCCGACTTCTGCTACCATTTACATTTGCATAATAAATTTTCCTTACACTCCTTTCTTCGCTCATTCGCTCTACATGCCCAAACCATCTAAGCCTCCCTTTCTTGATCTTACTCATTACGCTTACATCAGTCTTGCTCTCTTTACGGATCTCCACATTTCTACATGGCGATAAGGTTTAAATTCCCGTTTAACACCCGTATCCTGTTTTCAATCTTCGACAAAAGGTGTGTTTTATTTTATTTTGCGAAGTTCAGAGACTAACATTTAAATTTTTGACGATCATTTCCAAAGAAATTAATTTTCCATATTATACAATAAAACCCTAAACGAAAGGAGGTTCGTAAGTAGAAGATTTTGAACTCAAAATCAGTTTTATAGGCCGGATACATTTTTTTTCTTGTCTTTTGAATATACTTTTTTATGGTAGACGCCATAATGAATGGAAGTAATGATGAATGACTAGCTATAATCAATATGGAAAAGACCAACATAGAATTAATCGATGGGTGAAGTTTTTTATTCCTTTTTATTCTTCGATTGCACTTCGGATGGCCACTGTTAAAATATATTCTTCATAATATTGCAAGTATTATTTATTGTTAAACGCAATTTCTATTTTACAAATATTGAAAACACCGGTTCTAAAATTTGCTTATGGAGAGGATATTAATATATTTGTTTTGGTTTCCATTTTTATTATTTTTCCCAACTTCTACTATTTAGTCGCACCAACGACATCTATGGGATTGCTTCTGAAGCTCCAACCTACGATTGTCATAGCATTTTGATTGTGTAACCTTTTTTCCACATGTATTTTATTTGCGATACTAGCCACATTTTGATAACAGGACATTAAAATATCAAATGTAAAAATTATTTACTGTCAACAATGTAGAATATGAAGAACTCCATTTTAATTTAATGTTTAAACATATTCTATATTATAGATATTGATTTTTTTTTTTAAATCAGTTTATTTATAAACATTTTCTGCTTTGTAATCATTATTTCGCTTTCTGGGACATGTGGTGAGGTCAGTTACAGATTTGATCCATTATCAAACTGTGGTGAGGTCACTTACAGATTTGATCCAATATCAAACTGTGATGAGGTCACTTACAGATTTGATCCATTATCAAACTGTGGTGAGGTCACTTACAGATTTGATCCATTATGAAACTGTGTTGAGGTCACTTACAGATTTGATCCATTATAAAACTGTGTTGAGGTCACTTACAGATTTGATCCATTATCAAACTGTGTTGAGGTCACTTACAGATTTGATCCATTATTAAACTGTGTTGAGGTCACTTACAGATTTGATCCATTATCAAACTGGGGTGAGGTCATTTACAGATTTGATCCATTATCAAACTATGGTGAGGTCACTTACAGATTTGATCCATTTTCAAACTGTGGTGAGGTCAGTTACAGATGTTCGATTTATATTACTTCTATGTACGTACTCATAATTTAAATCAAATTGCTTTTAATTATATTACCTAAGCCCTTATTGATTTCCGAGTAAATTGACGGAAATTATAATATTATATGTAAACAAATAATTTCCCAGAATTAACTCGAAAATCAATAAAGTCGTCGGTAATAAAATGTTCAGTAGGTACTTTGATTTACATTGTATGTACATATACAGTAGTAATACATGCAAACAGATCGTCTGCAAGTGGCCTCACCACAGTTTGATATTGCATTCGGAAGGTGAAACAGCTATCACGCGTAATAATAATAATTAAATAATTCATACATACAGAAAATACAGATTTAGGAAATGAGATAAAAAGAATTTGGCATTCTCAGACTGTAAAAATATTACCATATAGCTCTCTCATTAAAAAATTAGGCGTATTAGATCTATCAAAACATTTATGTATAAAGATGCAAAAGTCGGTCATTTTGAATACATGTAGGATAACGAAAGATTTTTTAAATATTTATGTTGAGGGATCAGTAGGATTTATAGGCCCTGTTAGGAGTTCTATCGAGCCGAACCCTCTGATATTTTCCCATATTATCTCGGGTGAGTTGACGTGTTGTTCTTGTATTGTATTGTATTTATTTTGCTTATATAATTCACTTGCAAAATGTTGATTGACTAGATGATCATTTGTGGAAAAGTGTGTGGAAGGGTTTATTTTTCCTATGGGGAAGATTTAACCCGGACATAAAATCGGAAGTTTCAGATTTTTTTATAAATAAGCTGTTTTTATGAATGAAATAATAATAATATTATTAAAATTGCAATGTTGATTTCCCTAAGATTATAAATAACGGCTAAGTTATTTGAATCTACTGTAATATCATTGGACATTTCGACTAGAATATTATCCAAACTATCTACATTCAATGCATCTGATATGACATTGTTACTTGTGTTAATTTGTTCTAAATTATTTCCCCTTTGCAATCTATCTGCTACTTCTCTTTTAATCTGTTCTAATGTGACTACAGAAATTAAATTATTTTTGAAAATAGCTCGCTTTTGGTCTGCTAATCTTTGTTCGCTTACTTGGGCAATCGGATAATTTTGTGAGAAAAGTAAATGTAATTTTTTCCTATATAACAACATATCTGTTTCTACTTTGGTTACATAAAAATATGAACGAACAATGAACATATTGACATCGTTCGTCCATTTCATACGTTGTCTAGGAATACCTGCTTTTGTTTTTTGGGGTCTTAGACTATCCATGTTCATCTGTACAGATGACATAATAATCCCCTGTTCATCTACGTTGGTTGCAAATGACATTGTTGTCATTTTGCAAAACAACTTGGAGATGATTGTATCTTTACTACTTCATTCCAGTAACCAAATCAATAAATAATTTTCAATGTGACCAAATTAAATATTCTAATCAAACTACCTTTCGACATAACAAATCTATAATTTCTAATTCAACTACCTTTCAACATTACGAATCTATGATATATTATATTCCAGAAAAACGTTATCAACATAAAAATATATTTTTATTTTTTTCAAATGAATGTCAAATATTGTTGTTTACCTTGGTTACTGGGGTCCTCAAATAATTTTTTTTTTAAATCCTATTTATTTACCTAAATATCCTATGGCTTACTGGCAGTTTATTTAATGCGTTATCTGATATACTCTTCTTTAAATAATAATATTATTATTTTTTTTTAACTTCCGATTTAGTTGTCCGGGTTAAGTCTTCCCCAAAGGAAAAACTTAACCCTTCCACTCACTTTTCCACAAATGATCATCTAGTCAATCAACATTATGTAAGTGCATTATATAAGCAAAATAAATACAAAACAATACAAGAACAACACGTCAAATCACCAGAGATCAAATGGGAAAATAATTCACCGTCTCCAGATATTTTCATATCAGAGGGTTCGGCTCGGTAGAACTTCTAACAGGGCCTATAAATCCTACTGATCCCTCAACATAAATATTTAAAAAATCTTTTGTTATCCTACATGTATTCAAAATGACCGACTTTTGCATCTTTATATATAATTTTTTTGATAGATCTAATACGCCTAAATTTTTAATTAGAGAGCTAGGTATAATGCCAGTAGCCGAAATAACGAATGGTAATATTTTTATAGTCTGAGAATGCCAAATTCTTTTTATTTCATTTCCTAAATCTGTGTATTTTCTTATTTTTTCACTAACAGATTTTTGAATATTACAGGAATTTGGAATAGCGACATCAATGATATAAGTTATTTTTTTAATTTTGTCATGTAAAACTATATCGGGTCTATTATGACTAATCGCTCGGTCTGTTAGTATAGTTTTATCATAATATATTTTATAAAATTCGTTTTCTAAAAATGAATTTGGTTCGTATTCATAATATGGTACTACATTACGGCAGTCAATCAAGTTATGTTTAATTACCAAATTTTGGTGAATTATTTTTAAAACTTGATTGTGCCTAAATGTATACTCGGACGGTGCTAATATAGAACATCCCGATATAATATGTTCTATAGTTTCCGGAAAAGCCAAACATTTTCTACACAAATCATCAATTTGATTTGTATCTTTGATTATATGCTTTCTATAATTTTTAGTATTAATGACTCTATCCTGAATGGCAAGCATAAATCCTTCTATTTCTGCGCTCAACTCTCCAATACTCAACCATTTGTTTGACGAAATTTTGTCAACATACGTTTGGTTGAGATAATTGAAGTGTTTTGCGTGTAAAATTTTATTTGACCAGGAATCAAATAAAATTTATTAATAATAATAATATTATTAATAATATTAATATTCAATAGATTCAAATAACTTAGACGTTATTTATAATCTTAAGGAAATCAACATTGCAAATTTAAACTTTGTTGATGATAATGTAGTAGAATTAGCTAACTTACTTCATAATAATATAAAAAGATATATAGATGTAGAGCCAACAGTTAGACCAAAATTACCAAAATTACATACGTCAAAGAAATTATCTAAATTAATTTTTGAATTAAATAACATAATTTTACCAAAAATCATATTTGACGAAATTAGTTTTTTAGATCTTCATACAATAGTATATGCTACTGCTATTACTGTTTGTAATAAGTTAGGAATCAAATTATCATCCTCTGATGATAGATCATATAGTCATAGTAAACCAGAATGGCAGATCAGATTAGAAAATGATGTAGTATTTTTAAGAAGTAACATAGCTAGAGTAATAGAATATAAAAATGGGAATAGAAGTAGGAAAATTTTGAGACATGTAGATGAAATTGGGAGAAAATTTGGTTATAATATAGATAGTCATAATAATGAAAATATAATCAATGATTTATTGGATTTATTAAAACAAAAATTAGGCGTAAAAGCTAGTAGATTAAAAAGATATAATTATACGTATAATAAAAAAAATAATAACAGATTATTCCATAAAAATGAAAAAATATTTTATTCCAAACTTGACGATAAACAAAATATTATTTCGAATAATAATATTCCGTTGCCATCTGAATCAGATATGCGCGATTTTTGGACTAAAATTTGGAGTAAAGATATAAAACATAACGAGTCAAGTCCCTGGATAGAAAATGAAGAACTCAATTTTTCAGGCATTGAACAAATGAGTTTTTCTAATATATCTGTTGAATTGTTAACCAAAATTATTAAAAATACTCATAATTGGAAAGCCACGGGTTGCGATTGGATACATAATTTTTGGTACAAACGTCTAACTACTTTACATCCTCTTTTGGCAAAAAATCTTTCAAAATTTGTCAGTCAACCACAAAATTTTCCAAATTTTCTAACTAAGGGCATTACTTATATGTTGCCCAAAAGCGAAAATATTAATAATCCCTCTCAGTACAGACCCATTACATGTTTACCGACAATATACAAAATATTAACCTCTTGCTTGACAGATTTAATATATACTCATTTAGATGAAAAAAATATTTTATCTGAACAACAAAAAGGTTGTCGCAGAAAACATATGGGATGTAAAGAACAATTAGTTATTGATTCTGTAATTCTAAAACAGATTCAAACTCGAAAACGTAATTTACATACTTGCTATATAGACTACCAAAAGGCTTTCGATAGTGTCCCGCACTCGTGGCTGATCAAAGTATTAACTATATATAAAATTAACCCTATTATTATTAGCTTTCTGGAAAATATTATGTCCTTTTGGAATACCAATTTACTTATCAATTTAAAAGGTAAGAAAATAGTAATACCGGGCATTTCAATTAAAAGAGGAATTTTTCAAGGAGACTCATTGAGTCCTCTTTGGTTTTGTTTAGCATTGAATCCTCTATCTAAAATGTTAATTAAAAGCAAGTTTGGAATAAAAGTTAAGGGTAATACAAGGGAGAGTAGTACAATTTCGCATTTATTATATATGGATGACATAAAATTATTTTCGAATTCTGAACGAAATTTAGAGAAAATGATCGAGGTAGTTAAAAACTTTTCAGATGATATCAAAATGACTTTTGGTTTAGATAAATGTAGAACGATCCATATAGAGAAAGGCAAAATTGTAGATGGGGACGAGAGTATATTTAGAAATTTCCAAATTACTAGTATGAAAAGGGATGAGGTTTATAAGTATTTAGGATACCCACAATCAAATAGATTAGACCATAGTAGTATTAAAAATGATATTAGGATTAAATTTCAAACTAGGATCAGGAAAATTTTAAAATGCAATCTATCTGCTAAAAATTTAGTAAAAGCAATAAATACTTGGGCAATACCTCTATTAACGTACTCATTTGGCATAATTAAATGGTCTAATACAGATTTAGATAACTTAGAAAGATTAATTAGAACTACGCTAACAAAGTTTAATTGCCATCATCCAAATTCAGCTATAGAACGAGTTAATTTACCTAGAAATTTAGGAGGTAGAGGTATAGTCAAAATAACTTCTTTGAAACATAATCAGGTAGAAATGCTAAGAACTTTTTTCCATAGGAAAGCTCATAGCTCAGAAATGCACAAAATAATTTGCAAGGCAGATAGAAATATTACACCTTTAAATTTATACGATGAGAATGCCAACATTTTTATAAATCCCAACCAGGAATTATTAGATTCCTGGTCAAATAAAATTTTACACGCAAAACACTTCAATTATCTCAACCAAACGTATGTTGACAAAATTTCGTCAAACAAATGGTTGAGTATTGGAGAGTTGAGCGCAGAAATAGAAGGATTTATGCTTGCCATTCAGGATAGAGTCATTAATACTAAAAATTATAGAAAGCATATAATCAAAGATACAAATCAAATTGATGATTTGTGTAGAAAATGTTTGGCTTTTCCGGAAACTATAGAACATATTATATCGGGATGTTCTATATTAGCACCGTCCGAGTATACATTTAGGCACAATCAAGTTTTAAAAATAATTCACCAAAATTTGGTAATTAAACATAACTTGATTGACTGCCGTAATGTAGTACCATATTATGAATACGAACCAAATTCATTTTTAGAAAACGAATTTTATAAAATATATTATGATAAAACTATACTAACAGACCGAGCGATTAGTCATAATAGACCCGATATAGTTTTACATGACAAAATTAAAAAAATAACTTATATCATTGATGTTACTATTCCAAATTCCTGTAATATTCAAAAATCTGTTAGTGAAAAAATAAGAAAATACACAGATTTAGGAAATGAAATAAAAAGAATTTGGCATTCTCAGACTATAAAAATATTACCATTCGTTATTTCGGCTACTGGCATTATACCTAGCTCTCTAATTAAAAATTTAGGCGTATTAGATCTATCAAAAAATTTATATATAAAGATGCAAAAGTCGGTGATTTTGAATACATGTAGGATAACAAAAGATTTTTTAAATATTTATGTTGAGGGATCAATAGGATTTATAGGCCCTGTTAGAAGTTCTACCGAGCCGAACCCTCTGATATGAAAATATCTGGAGACGGTGAATTTTTTTTTCCCATTTGATATCTGGTGATTTGACGTGTTGTTGTTCTTGTATTGTTTTGTATTTATTTTACTTATATAATGCACTTACATAGTGTTGATTGACTAGCTGATCATTTGTGGAAAAGTGAGTGGAAGGGTTAAGTTTTTCCTTTGGGGAAGACTTAACCCGGACAACTAAATCGGAAGTTTAAAAAAAAAATATTATTAAATAATAATATTATTTAAAAAAATAACTTATATCATTGATGTTGCTATTCCAAATTCCTGTAATATTCAAAAATCTGTTAGTGAAAAAATAAGAAAATACACAGATTTAGGAAATGAAATAAAAAGAATTTGGCATTCTCAGACTATAAAAATATTACCATTCGTTATTTCGGCTACTGGCATTATACCTAGCTCTCTAATTAAAAATTTAGGCGTATTAGATCTATCAAAAAATTTATATATAAAGATGCAAAAGTCGGTCATTTTGAATACATGTAGGATAACAAAAGATTTTTTAAATATTTATGTTGAGGGATCAGTAGGATTTATAGGCCCTGTTAGAAGTTCTACCGAGCCGAACCCTCTGATATGAAAATATCTGGAGACGGTGAATTTTTTTTCCCATTTGATATCTGGTGATTTGACGTGTTGTTGTACTTGTATTGTTTTGTATTTATTTTACTTATATAATGCACTTACATAGTGTTGATTGACTAGCTGATCATTTGTGGAAAAGTGAGTGGAAGGGTTAAGTTTTTCCTTTGGGGAAGACTTAACCCGGACAACTAAATCGGAAGTTTAAAAAAAATAAAAAAATAAAAATAATATAACAAAAAACGTAAAAAATATTTTTATTTATATTTATTTAAGTTTAAGTCGCACGCTGGATACATATTATGCTATTAATTGTTACAACAAAGTTAGAACATAATTATGGTCTTATTTATTGTATTTGACGTGATCTCGATGGTTTTTGAAGACAACTGAAATACCAATGTCTATAATGTTTGGAAATGGCATATCTTTAATACTACGACATTCTTAAGCTACTAAAAACTTACTCAAGTGGTTCACTGCGTTTTGTTACTTGGCAGGGGTGTCCGGGATGGGTTTAGGTTTATGTATTAGGTGGCAGATGCGTCTGCTCACCCAGGGTGAGTGAGACCCTTTGACCTGTCCAGAAGGACTCTCTTGAACCCAACGCATTGCGACGCAGTAGGAGAAACATTGTTCCCCAAATTCATACCAACCCTCCTACCTTTTCTCTTCCCAGAACTTTCTCTCCTTCCTGGTTCCATGATAACTCTTCAAAATGGCCATTCAACACACCTTTAAAAGGTGATATAAAGTCATTAAAAGTGATGAAACTAAAACTAGGCTTTATTATTTTTTTTGGTAAACTAATGTTTTTAAGACAAGATTTTTTATGCATAGCACAAAGGGTAACAATTAATTTACAAGCAATAATTATTCGTATTATTCGTAATTATTATATTAAAATAATAATTAATATTTGACAAGTTCAAGTATTTCACCTAAAAATGTAGACAATTTGTCTCGACGCCATCTAGTGAGAGAGTTAGCACTTACAATGCCTTTCTCATATAAAATAAAGTTGATTGTTTTCAGGTGAAAAATGTAACAAGCAGTAATTGTTCAATGAAACACTAGTATATATTGAATAATTTCGCGGGTAAGAGATAAGCCGCCATAGCTCAGTGGTCAGAGCTGTCGACCGGAAATCGAAGGGACACGGGTTCGAGTCTCGTTGGCGTCATGTATCTTTTATCAGGAGATTTACAATGTGGATGAGTGTTTCAGGTGAATAATTATTGCTTGTAAAATAATTAAAACTAGGCTATTCAACCTAGTTTTTGTTTTATCACTTTTCATAACTTTATAACACTTTTTATCGGTGTGTTAAATCGACCCATTAATGAGCTTAGCAAAAAAATTTAATCTTTCTATGGTGTTATAAACTAAACATTATCGGAATATCATGTTTCATGTTAAAACATGTATTCTGATAGTACCATGTTTCATGTTAAAACATGTGTTCCGACAGTACCATATTTCATTTGAAAACATGTGTTCCGAAAGTACCATGTTTCATGTAAAAACAAGTGTTCTGACAGTATCATGTTTCATGTGAAAACATCTGTTCTGATAGTACCATGTTTCGTGTGAAAACATGTGTTCCGAAAGTACCATTTTTCATGTGAAAACAAGTGTTCTGACAGTATCATGTTTCATGTGAAAACATCTGTTCTGATAGTACCATGTTTCGTGTGAAAACATGTGTTCCGACAGTACCATGTTTCATGTGAAAACATGTGTTCCGATAGTACCATGTTTCGTGTGAAAACATGTGTTCCGAAAGTACCATGTTTCATGTGAAAACATGTGTTCCGATAGTACCATGTTTCGTGTGAAAACATGTTTTCCGATAGTACCATGTTTCGTGTGAAAAAGTGTGTTCCGATTATTTTTTTTAATTCTGATTATTTTACTAAAAATATGTAATTTATTTTCATAACTTTCAACCACCATAAAAACAAGAAAATTATTTCTTAAAGTAAATATTTTATTAATCATAAAAAACATTAAAAACTGTATAATAAGTAACCTAACAATAAATAAATCATATTTTGTGTACTGTGTCAATATCAAATGCTTCTGGAATATAAATATTTTCTTAAGTCTATAATATATCACAATTAAATAACTAAACTATACCTACTAATCATACAAAAATAAATATTATTTTAATCTATAAATCTTATAATAAGCAATTAAAAGCTTAAATTTTATTTTTTATCCACCTTTTATCAACATTTTCTAAATTGACCATTTTGTTAAATGGAGTATTTTCATGAACTAAAAATAGTTAAAAATGTTTAGAAAACTTAGGACGGGTTGTTTTACGGAATTTAAACAATCCATCTAATTTCAAAGTTGATTTGTGAGTTCTGTGAATTGTTTAAATTCTGTGAAACACACCGTCCTTAACATATATTTTTCTGATTCTATTCTAATTTGAATATTTTCATTAATAAAATCGTGCAATCCGAAACGGTTCTAATTGGCTACAACGTCATGACGTTGAACAGGCCACTGGCTGGTAAGATGGCTGTCACCAACGTCACCTGGCATGACCTCAACGCCGCTGAATTCACGAATAAAAACGAACATTTCGTTGTGTAAAATGAATTCGTAAACGTAAAAATAAAATAAAAATTCCGTTATTTTTTTACGAGCATAAAAAATTGTGAAAATACCCTATTATTATAAACAACTTTAAAAAACAATCAATATCTCTGTTTCAAGGCAAATGTGATATTTTGTGTGGTTTTAGAATATCTCTGGTTGCTCTGGCTCAGTGACGATTCCTGCTATAACGACGATGTTGTCGACGACGTCCATGACGAAGAAGAGGAAAGGCCGGTCGATCACGATTTCTTCTTCCTCCACTTCCGCCTTGGATTCTGCCTCTTCTGGGATGGGCTCGTTGGACTCCAAGAGCGACACTGGATTGGTAGCTGTAATCAAAAGAAAACATTCAATTATAGATAGGAAATGGGCACTTTCACCAAAGTTTATACCTGCATTGAGTTTTTGTCATGTCCCACGTTTTGATTGGTTTTGCATAGTTACTTATTGTAGTATATCGGAGACTTTTATATATTTGACAAGCAAATATATTAATTTACCTTATTTAATCAGTTAGCTTAATTGTCGAACCTGCATAGTATATTTATATTTAATTAATTATTTAGATCAAAAGGAAGCGAGTTTTTACCATGTCCTATTTTTAAAGTCAATTAAACAAACTATTTCGTATTTAATTTTAGGTATGTAAGATTAATTTAAAATTTTTATAAATTTGAACAAACATTGAAAATAATCAAGTTTAACATTACTCTTAAAAAATCCGTTTGTCCATGTTCATCTATTTTTTTACTACCTCTTTAGGGTTTTTTTTACATTGGAATAGTTTATAAAATTGTGTATACCTACATTATTATTAAACAACTGAATTTCCCCAGCAATAATCTTTTGTATTTATGAAGCGATAAATCAAAGATGTCCACCGAAGAATTCATAATATTAGAGTCCACTAGTATTCTGTGCAATTAGGAGTACATATAATATATTGTTGTTAGTCCCAGAATTTCAAATCTAGAAAAATAATCTTGATCTAGTAATCCGGTATTGGTGGAAGCGTATTAATAATACGTTAAATCAACGGAATGAAAAGAATAAAAATGATAAAAATATGTAAAAATTTTGTCGAAAATGCCCAAATCGATGTTTTAGAAATTCCGGTTAGTTTATATACACATTGCTTTAGACCCATCGACATTCGTTCACCATCTTGAATAATACCAAAACATATGTTTTATCATTTAAGTGAAAAACGAATCTTCTCCTCAGACAGAAAACAAGTATAAAATTAAAACAGTAACCATGTTTTGATGGATCAGAAAATGGGCATAACCAATATCTAATAAATATAAGATTATATGCACTAACAATATCCAAATATATGCACTAATATTGTCAAATATTTGCACTAACAATGTCCAAATATTTGCTCTAACAATGTCCAAATATAGGCACTAACAATGTCCAAATATATGCACTAACAATATCCAAATATATGCACTAACAACATCCAAACATATGCACTAAAAATGTCCAAATATGCACACTAAAAATTCTTTTTTAGTGTGCATATTTGTGTGATCTTTCGTAAAAAAAATAATCTTGGGGGATGAGGTTGGATTTGAACAGCTCACTTTTTTAAAGAATAAAATGGCTAAAACATTAAATATCCAAAATCACAAATGTGCCCCAACGAACAGAAAATACTCAAATATACACTAACAACTTTAAAATATCCAAATATTCACTTATGACGAAAAAAGACTCAAATATGCACTAACGACCAAAAAAGACTAAAATATGCACTAACCACCAAAAAAAGATTTAAATATGCAGAAACGACCAAAAATGCTCAAATATGCCAATACATAAAATCCGATGTCTAATAATAACATTAGGATATTTAGATTAAAAAAATCGAAACTGAGATTCGATATAACAGTTGACAAAATGAGAATTTTGCAATGGTTAGGAAAAAGTAAGCCACCTATAGCTTTCAGAAAGTTTGTCCTTCCGATGTAGGATTAAAATTGTATTATTTGTTCCTATTTATATTTATATGGCGTGATTTATTTCTTTATCAAAATCCATAAAAAAATTAAGTATGAAATTATTAGGTAAATATATTTTAATGACATGTGGAATGAAATGTCACTAACATAACACGGTTTTATTCTCGTTAAATTATATTATTAAAGTTGATAACCAGTTATCTCATGACTCGTGACCTTTGTGTGTATTTATAACTTCAAAATAATAATTGGTTGTTTTATTGATTACCCGTATGCAACTAATTTTATTATGATCAATTAATTTTATTATGTTTAGTTATTTTTATAATGTGGTCACTAAACGTGAAATAAAAATAATGACAGAAAAATTAATATACCTAGATACTTATAACTTACCTATTGCTTCATCCACATTTCAAAATTATGATGTATAAATATGCGTAAGCATTTTAATATCTTTGGTATATATAATTAAAACTTTAATACTTGTTGCATGATTGAACTTTGTTTGAACCACTATTTATTTATGTATATTATGGTTTTGAGAAATATCTCAATAATAATAAGTCTATTACATATCAATAAACAAAATATTATCTTACACAACCATCTTAGATATGTTCCCATTTACCGTCCGTTCTATCTCCTCTCCCCACTCTTTACTAATCCCTATTCACGCCTCCACCCCCACTTCAACGCTTAATAATAAATGTTCACCCATCATCATCTTTAAGAGATAGACATATACCATACCGGACTTAAGATATACAATTTCCTAGTACGTTTAGCCAGTGCAGCGTTAGCAGTGTAAGCGCCCGAAAAAAAAGTATACGACTCGATTACTAAACATAGATTTTTCTCTAATTTTTGTAAATATAATATGCATGTATTATATATATAAGCTTCCGGAAGAAATACTCTAGATGATAATGGAAACTCTAACAAAATCGGTTTCGTAGTTTAGAAGAACTAAGCACACAAACAGACAGACGCGGAAAGTGACTTTGTTTTGTACTATTTAGAGATTTTGCCCTAAGGAAGGAACGGTTGCTCCAAAACCGAAAAAAACGTGGTTTAAAACAGTAATATTGTTTCATTTTTTTAAAACGGATAATCACAAAATTATTGCAACATTCAAAAGTACAATGTTAATATTTTTGCTGTAAGTTAGTATTATTTAATATCATAAACTGTGACAGGATTAAAATAATTTTAGGTTAGAACATAGCATCTGGCTCATTATTGTTACCTACAGGTTCAGCTATTTATACATAGATTATAAGTATTCAGAGCAGTGGCTTCCAAACTATTATGCCTATAGACCCCTTTTCATTGCAAAACCCTGACCATGAACCCCCAAGTGAAATAACTCTACACTAGATCGTAGATAGTATGTTGTTCTTTGAACAGCAGACTTCGCGTAAGTTATGTTGATTACTCTGACTTCAGCTAGCAACAGTTGCAACAGTCATACGCTCTGGCGGAATAAAACACGATTACCACTGTGACAGGATTGACTGGACATGTAAAACACACATAAATTTACAGAAAGACGAAATATAATTAGCTGCTCAACAATTAGCAGTCAACAACTGCATAATAGCAAAATTGCAATTTTTTATTAATTGAATGTTGAACAACGTACCAACGTCCTATTCGTAAAAATGGGTACCTATGTCTTTGGAGAGAATGACTACACTCTTAAACCAGTACTAACGGGACACTGCCATCTCAGGAGACACATGCAGATATTGGGAGTGGAAAACACCAACAGATGCAGGAAATATGAAAAGGATGAAGAGACTCCAATTCACCTATGGTGCCAATATCCTGCCCTGGTGGGAACTAGGCTCAGATACCTGAGTAGACATACAGTAGAACCAGAAGACATAGCCACATACCCAATGACAACCCTGATGAACTTTACTAAAGGGACTGGGTTGTTGTTAAAGGATTGAGGTAAAATGGGAGATAGCACAATGGGCCTATGGCCTAAGTGCTCACGGGAACTACGTGTAAACCGTGTAAAAATAAACCACCTCTCTCCAGAGGTAGACATTTTTCAGATAAAATGAAGATTGCAAATAAAAGTTGCGTCTCAACTGATGTAATAAATATAATGTTATTTATAAATTTTTCATTTTGTGAAATTTTATTGAATTCACTGTTTTTCACAATATGTAATTTTTTCTTTTAGTTTCATCGACGTACGTATAACGATAAAAGCAGCACTAACGGTGTATTACTAAGTCTGCGTCGCCCGACATTGGCATGACAACAACAATTGAACAGCCAAAACGCCACCCGGAGTGCATTCCTGAGTGAAAAATAATCACTGAAGAGGAAGAAGAACATTAACAGATGAGACAGCTATTTTTTCTGGGTCTTGTCCTGTTTCATGTTTCGTTTAGGTTTATTAGTATAATCTTATTTTTCAATGATATATCTTAAATATATTAAGATGGTGGGTATATCCTTCAAATGTTATTCCAATAAATTTGAAAAAAAATATCGTTTAAACTTTAAACAAAAATAAGGAGTTGGTGCCGAAGAATTCGCTCGCAGTTCTGTATTTGCTCGGTTAATTGGTTGGTCTAAACATCACTAAACCTGTTGTGAATATTGTTTTCTAGACATTTTCACCAGGTGAACATG
The DNA here is from genome assembly GCF_061612785.1 of Hesperophylax consimilis. Taxonomy (NCBI): domain Eukaryota; kingdom Metazoa; phylum Arthropoda; class Insecta; order Trichoptera; family Limnephilidae; genus Hesperophylax; species Hesperophylax consimilis. The sequence goes on along the minus strand of NC_142850.1, from coordinate 17,967,762 downwards.
AACTAAATGCTCTGTTCTTGGTCTAAATCCAGCTTTAAAAAATATTTAAAAAAATATTTACAGATTCCTTCGAGCCGGATTTGAACCAGCGGCCTATGGATAACAACTCATCAAACATTACAGTCCACCGCTCTACCAACTGAGCTATCGAAGGTGTGTGAGACAGTGATATAAACATTAATTATAATCGCAGCAACGCAGAAAAGAGAATGTAAAAAAGTCAGACTGGAGTGAACGTGTTAAGAAAGTAAAGCGAACGTTGTTTGGTGGTATCATTGATTGGTGCCCCCGCTTTCTGAAACCTTTGACAGATGTAAAAAAATCATCTTTTTTTATCATATGTGATAAGAATTCTAATTTTCTTAGGACGGGTTGTTTCGGAGAATTTGAACAATTCATCAAATTTCAACGTTCATTTTCGGGTTCTGTGAAAGATTTATTCATGTTCTGTTTTTTATATCATCGTAGGCTAGTTGCTTGACAAAACTGAAATAAAAACAGAACTTGAAAAAATCTTTCAAAGAACTTGAAAATGAACGTTGAAATTTGATGAATTGTTGAATGACGTCCTTAGGACGGGTTGTTTCGGAGATTTGAACAATTCATCAAATTTCAATGTTGATTTCCGGGTTCTGTGAAAGTCCTATTCAAGTTCTGTTATTATATCAGCATAGGGTAGTTGCTTGACAGAACTGAAATAAAAACAGAAATTAAAAAAATCTTTCACAGAACCTGAAAATTAACTTTGAAATTTGAAGAATTGTTCAAATTCTCCGAAACAACCCGTCCTTAGTGTTTAGTGGGTCATTCAAATCACTGTTAGGGAAAAGAAAAAATCTTTTTAGAAAAAAAATATATATATATTTGAAATAAGTCTTTGGTTTTTTATGACTGTACTGAAGCTTTACATATATATATATATATATATATATATATATATATATATATATATATATATATATATATATATTCTTGTATATATATATATATTCTTTCCAGTTTGCAAATCAAGAAATTAATCAGTTAATAACTCTATACATTATTTATTAGCAGTAGTGATTTATTTCTAGGAATAACTAGCAAGCATGGCCACTACGACTGAAATCTCAAACACCAATTAGAAGAAACGTGAGACATCACAAACAATTTTAATTTGTTCATCAATATGATCATTGTAAAAACCCAGAAACAAACACTTTTTATTGAACTATCCATCCATATATAAAACATCGTAAGTGCAAATTATTATTTTTTTAATTAAAAGAATTTTTGATGGCTTAAGAGGAGCGACTTTTTTCATACAAAAACTTGTAATTTGGCCTCAAACAGAAGTAGTACCCACTAAATAACTAAACAAAAAACAATCAAAAAAATTATGAAAAATACAGGAAATATCTAGTACCGATATTTGTTTCTTTTTTGTGTTTCAAATTATAAATTATAGGCCATTAAAGAAGTCGATTTTTCGTGATTTTAGCAATGAGGTATATAGATAGAGTGAGCTTTTTCGTTCTAAGTATGGGCCACCCAATTGTCCGATGTGAGATATCTCAGGGCACAGGTCAGGATAACTTTAAAATGCCGACATGCACGCTGAGATATCTTGAGATATTTTTTCATCCTTGTCCTTTCTTAAATAATAAGATTTTGTATGAGTTGCATTTGCTAAAACCTGAATGTCACCCTAGCTGTCTTTATTATCTACTTGTTTCTTGCTAGGAATTGTTACAATATACTGTCAAATTACCCATCTGGTAACTCATCAAATACATTTTTTTCATTATTTTTGAAATATTTGGTGTTTGTATGTATCATTACTTTACTTTTTTGCTTCACTCAAATGTAAATTGTTAACCTCGATACAGGCTTAGTCCTAGTGATGTCGATTTATATGAGAAAAAACTTGTACAGTGAGATGCAATAAATAAATATCTCAAAAGGCGTTCTGGAAAATACAAGGAAAGCAATACCTTTCATCTGTAAGTAGGGTTTTAACAAAATCAGTAAAATAAAAAAACTCGGCCGACGGACACCTTCGACATGTTTATTGAGTTCGTTCGCGGTCGGAAAGATTCGGGCAACATCGACAACCGCCACACCCCCTTCCTTCTTCCCGCACGGGAACAATATTTTACACTGATATTGCAAGGAATGTAGAGTCTATTGAAATATAACTCAATAGATTTTAGAAGCATCTTTATATGTCCCCGGTACTATTCATAAAGGTAGCTATACTGAAACCAAAAAAAATCAGGAGTTTAACTCAATTACTTATTGTAACGATTGCTAAAAGCTTTGATATAAGAGTTAAAGAACATTTCAGAGCTCTATTAGTCTATTAGTACTCTTAAGTAATAGTGAGTTCGCAGATAATTTATTGAAAATGATCATACCTTGATGTAAATATAAGGTTAAAAATACTGCATACAGGATGTAAGGCATCACCCATTAATAGTTTTGAAATTTTAGAAATAAGAAAAATGTTAATATCAATACAGATAAATAATATACTAAAAACAATAAACTCCTTTAAATATGTTCCCACTTTACCGGTCTGTCCCTTCTAATGGCATTGCAATTTATAATTATAACTTCCCCACTCTCACCCCCCCCCCACCTTCTACCAAATGTAAACTATATTTAATATTTAACTTTACTCCTGATGAAGCGAACATTGTAGATTGTGAATATAACAATAATGTGATGAAACCAAGTTTTGTCTTTGTCTTCGTAATAAAATAAATTAATTATTGAAGACAATATTATAATAGATTCTGTCGCATCTAGGACTTGAACTCAAGGCCCTTGCCTTGCCCGGGCAATGAAGTTTTACTCATCAAGTTATTCCAAAACTTAACAAAATATATTACTTACCTACATCTGGCGTTATGAAAATCGTTTAGAATTTAAACCCGTGTGCTAAATAAACATTTATTTACGTTCAGTTTAAATGTTCAACAATTTATTATTTTTATAATTCAACACAATTACTTCTAAAGTGATAAGATTCTGGACTCTCAGTGATTAAATGTTGGTGCTGATGTGAAAGCCACCTCTCGCCGATTTTTCTATATTGTTACAATAAACAAGTGGATTTTGTACGAAAATCAGAGCGAGTAATTTATCACCTTCGATAGCTCAGTTGGTAGAGCGGTGGACTGTAATGTGAAAGTTGTATAGATATCCATAGGCCGCTGGTTCAAATCCGGCTCGAAGGAACGGTTTATTTTTTGCCAAAAATCAAAGAAACTTGACACAGGTACATGTAGACAAAAAAATTCAACAATGACCGGCATAATTTCCTCCATTGTATTTTTTTACGGACGTATTTTAAAAGTAACGATTGGTACTTTGCTTTATCACACTCATAAAGACGACCCATTTGCCATCTTGGGGGATGCTGCATTGTTCAGGAAGGAAGGGAATGAAACTAGATCTTTAAAATGAAGAGAATGCAAACACCAGCAAATAATTTCACAGCATCCAACAAATCTTTCTCGTGAGTAAAATGCCAGCCTTGTAGAGCCTAGATTTCGAGTACGCGTCAGTAACATTTGGGTACATAGGAATCAGAAGAAAAGTTAACGGATCTTCACGAAACAAATTATTATTTTAATCTGAATTCTCATATCCCTTAGCCATAGCGGAATGAGGTTTGTAATTAAAAAATGTCACATAGAAACTTCAAATATTGAATTATACAGTTTTAAAAATGTCCTACAAACCCCTTATGCATACGTGGGAGAGTCTGCATCATATCACTTGTCATAAATATCACCTTAAGGGTGTGTTGTCAGGTAGTTGTTCGTTAAATCTGAACCTTACTTAATAATTCCTAGAACATGTAGAATTAAATAACAAATGATAAATATGAATGCTTATAGCTTCGAAGCACGTTTTAATAGCACGTGAGTTGATAATTTGCTTGGTTGTGTTTCATTAATTATTTTTTATGACCATTTATAACCCTCTAACCTTAATATTTATTTACTAATTTGTTTATTTTTGAAAAATTTATTATATAGAAAGCATTAAAATATATTTGTATATAAACGAACGTAACTTGGCATCAGCCGTGTTTAGTTTAGTTAGATGATATCCAGGTATCTCCAAACCTTCCTCTTTGCAATCTCATTCTCCTTCCCAGTTTCTCTATGTCCAAGCTACACAACATACTCTAAATTGGTGATGTAACGGTCCCACTGCCCAAAGGCAGTTTGTTCATTCACTTACGATAATCGATTTTTAAATACATTTCTTTGAGCTGAGATGTTTTCTTGATTGAATGAATGCAAATCTTGGATGTGGAAATCAACCCACTTCCCGACGTCCGATCAAGCTGAAACTTGTAAGATAGACTCGTTATTGATCGCAAAGCATGGCAACACTCATATCGTGGACATATACGCATATCTCTGAAATTGGATGACATTAAAGCAGTTAATATACGAAAAAAATGTCAGTCCTACCCAATCTTAATATGACTCAATTGTGAGAGCGGTTGACTGGGGAGGGAGATTAAATCCTCAGTCAATCCAAAACATATATAATATATTTTAATAATATGACCGGTCGGTGGCTAAGTTTACATCGCGTTTGGATCCCACTCAGGCATAGTGTGTTCAATTTCTCGGCTAGCTAAATCTTCCATCACAATACAAGCAACATTTTCAGCTTACTTAGGTGGTAGTAGGAGATTTACAAATATTGTCAGGTTATTCGTAACACGAGAATTTTGTCAATCTTTTTATATTAAATTAATAAAAATTAAATTAAATAACGTTGTACAACACAATCCACTTATTTACTCGTGGTCTATTTGTACTTTATAAGAGTTCAATTAAATATATTTTAACTCACGCTCATTTTCATATATGTCGTTTTTATGTCGAGGTTTTGAGGGGTACATTTCACAATAAATGAAGCAAATTTTGATAAAACAAGAAACCTTATTTTAAAAATAAGGTTTTATTCAACAACTATCTGGTATTATCTCCATATTAATAATAATTTCTGGATGATTTCGAATGGCCATAATACAAATATTATCATTGAGAAATATCATTTTGAAAGGCAAATAACAGTGTTTAGCCACTGGCCACAGACACAGGATCTCTTTTACCACCACGAGTGCCAAAAAGTTACTATAATTTATTTGATTTATGGCAAAAAATCAACCGATTCCTTCGAGCCGGATTTGAACCAGCGGCCTATGGATATCTATACAACTTTCACATTACAGTCCACCGCTCTACCAACTGAGCTATCGAAGGTGATGAATTACTTGATCTGATTTTCGTACAATGTGCAGTAATTGCATTGCAATACACGAGTAGCGCATCATACAAGTAGAGCTGACTTGCAAAGAAGTACTTTATAATATGTTATAAAGTTAAGAGTCATTTTAAAACACTTGAATAAATAATATTTATAATAAATTACAATTCGAAAACGTATTCGATTGCAACATTTGTGTGGATTTAATTGCATTGGTGAGGATTTTAAATTTGTAGCACAGTTATAGTATTTATTTATTTAGAATTAACGGCATAAGTTCCATTTACATATATGATTGTTATTGACAGTCATAGTACAATATAAGAAAGAATAAAGAAAAATAAGTAAACAAGATAACAGAATCTGATAGTATTATTAAATTAATGACTGTACGGTTTGGGATTGTTGTAAACGGAAGTGGCGCCCTCTGTTATTTTCAAAAAGAACCGTTGAAAAAAATAAGAATATATACTAGTACAAAGTTAATAAAAAATTAAGAAGAAAAAAAACAAATAACCTGTTATGTAGTGACCTCATTAAAATATGCACTGCCAAATTTTTTAATTAGAACAGCTTTATACTTCAATAGAGGCAAATTAAAAACATCGGCTAACATAGCTTAAGAGTTACTAATGGCATGTAATCTAATTATAATAGAATTGTAGCCTAAGCCATAGTATGTTACATAATACATACTAGGGAACCAGGATCTAGTAGTAGGAACACGAAAGTAAATCCACCCATCCACCTTACTACTGTATAGTAAGAACTTCTATCATGTAGGTATGCAACATAGCTTTAAATAATTAGGAATACAATTCGGCAAAGGCTTTCGGAATGAAAAAAACTGTTACATATAATAATCAATGAAAGTATAATTTGTCATTCGCAATTCTCACTCATTCCATAACCCACTAATCTAAAACTACCTCTATTTGCTACCCAGATAACGATTAATGATATTCTTATACTTTGTAACCACTCGAAAGATTATTGGCATATTATGGCAGGTTTGCAAAAATGTCTTGAGCGATCGCTTGCCATAATGTGCCAAATTAATAGAACCTAAAAATATGTACCCATATTAATATTTTGAGGAATTATCATAATCGAATAGCCAAATCGAAAACACCCATCGCTCGAGTGAATGACTGAATGGCTTCATCGACTGCCCTCAAATTTTAAATATAATATCCCTGTTAAATCTACTTGACTGTACCATCTTTTCCACTGTAACAATCATAGCATTAATATTCGTATCACTCACCACTTGTGCTATTTCATCGAAATGCCAATACATCTTCCGACCTTTTCGGTATATATTTACATAATATTCAAAACTTCACCGTGTCGCTTCAAAGAAAACATAATTAGTTTACTCGTATATCCATTTTATATTTCTTCATTATGTAACATTTCGACTTGTACTATGTTTGCAAAAGCCCGATGGGGGTTTAGTAAGTAAATAAACATTGACTCCCTTATGACTCACTATTACTAAGGGTATTGAAGTCAAACTGTATAATCTGGGCCCCGTGTGTATCATCTACATCAAGGCTGCCCAACCTTTTTAGCAGTTGGGGGAAATTGACGATTTTGAAAAAAAAAAATCTAAATGAGTGCTCCCCACAAAATATTTGAAATCCATGGGGGGGGGGTTGTTACGGAACTTCGCTGAGAAAAAATTCCGCACACCCGAACATCATATGTGATACCCCACAGCAATTTTTCGAATTCCATGAGGGGGGGGTGGCTACAGGATTCCATTTCGACGCAAAAAATATTATGTCGAAAACCGGTGTATTTTTGTTTCAAAAGTAAGTTCAACAGGTTAGATTTTTTCGTCGCTGATTCTCGTTCTGAGTAGCCTAAATAGCGATAAATCGCCGTCGTTGGCAACACTGGTGACCGCGCTCAAGCTGCATTGTTTGTTTTACCGCGGGCCCGCGACACTTTTTCAAATTGGCGGATTGGCGGGTTTTTTGAAAATGTTTCACGCGGGCCACTTATGATTCGTTCGCGGGCCACATTGTGGCCCGCGGGCCTGGGGTTGGGCAGCCTTGATCTACATCATCATCTCAACCATCTCTTTATTTTTTATCATTTCATTTTGTTGTAGGTACGACCAATTACCAGTCACTATATGTGCGTTGATGTTTTGCTTTGTTAAAATGTAATCAATGGCCATTTATATATTTGTGCTATAGTCTTACACTAGGGGACATATGAACTTTGGTTGATGAAATTCACCCGTGCGGAGAGCGACCCGCTATCTAAATACGATGGATGGCAAATTCAATAAAATCTTTCAACCTATGCTGAGTTTACAAGATTTTCGGCACTATTCCACTGGTATTGCCGGTACTTGGTACCTGAATCATTGTTATATGATAGGTTAAAACGGCCAATCGGAACAGGAACGTAACAAAAAAATTTGCAGACAGTTGAAATGCCAAATGGTCAAAATAATCGATTATTCTTTTAAATGTTTCCCCTATCTATTATATTCCATATTTGTTGTTAGAGAACTTGGATGGTATATTTAGAAAAAGATTATTAAAAAATATTTATACCCGTGATTTGTGCTTGTGCGTTTCCTCCATCATCAACCTTGACAGAGACATGCTGCACCATCTCTTGGACAAATAGCCCGGTAACTGGAGAAATTCCCGACAGATCGGCATCTGGACCAAAGATGGAACTCACTCCGAACTGAAAAATAGGAAAAAAAATAGGTATTTTAGCCGATGACAATATTATAACAATCTCCGTAACGGGGTGGTCATTCAATTTAACAGATCGTGCACAGAAAATATACCAACATTGATATTACCTTGGACCTCACCACTAAGACGACTATAGGTAACAGTAACAACGGAGATGGGTCAAATCGTATATACTCACGCTCACCCTCTGTTTGTACCTTCGTAGACACCATAACTTTCATTGGCTCTGCCGTTGCCGCTTTCATAATCGTACAATTTGGTTGTAGCTCGGCGACAGTCGGCACATTTTCAAGCCCTATCTTACAATTTCGTTTTTTCTGTGATTAGGTACAACTCCAATTCAACGACTCTACTCTCTCACGCTTGGACTATGCGAAGTCTTGTCGATTGTATATAACAGGCAAAAAATTGAAAGGGTGTAAGGCAAGGCTTTTTGCTGTAAGCATACACCCATTAAAGATATAATAAATCATTATCTTTTAATACCTTAGCCAGAGCAGCCAGAGGTTTGGTGGTGACCTCCACATAGAACGAGGGTAGCTTGACCTTCAGGAGTCGCGGAGCCAGGGCTGCGGACAGGCGCGATGGTGGCAGACCAGGCAGGTCGACCACCAGCCGGCGAAGTCCCTGCCTGGAGTTGGGTGCCACGACCACCAGCGCGTATCTGTCTCCCTGGAAATCAAAAAGTTACATGGGTAAGCAAAATATATATATGATAAATTAAGAATGTTCAGACGCCAAAAAAAATCAAACTGAGAAAGAGGACGATGAACTAATTATCCAAGAGTAAGTTATGAGAAGGAAAAATGTCTGATGGGTTGGTAGGAAAATAGGAGTCAGTAGGTCCAGGAGTGACGGACGTATTAATCCATTCCTCCCATTGCGGAGCCAAGCGATGGGCCGAGAGAGTCCTGTTGGATAGGTCAAATAGTCTTTTTCAACCAGTCTCTTCCTATCCGTATCACCAGTAAGTGGGGAGACGCATCCGCCGCCAAGACCTAGACAAACCTCACCCCATAAACCCTGGCACCCCTGCTAAGTCAACAAACGTAGCGAAACACGTGGGATGACCTATGGCAGGGGTATTATTCCGACAAATGTATTTAAAAAATTATATGTGTATGTATGTACAAATATATATTGTACAGAAATGCTTTCATTTGCTACTCCACCGGTGTTGGTAGGAGCACCGTCTATTGAGTAGCTACTCTAAAGTATTGTCAATGCATACTACTCTGCATTGTCTATGTACATATTAAGTCACCTATACTGAACCGGACCTGATCTTAATTTAAAAACAATATATTATGAAATTGTGGGAACGACATTATAATGTTAACTAGGTATATCATATAATAAGGATTCACATAGAAGCCATGTTATTAATTTTTTTTTTTTTTTAAATCAACAACATCTCTACTTGTCGATATACAGGGTTTTCCAATAAGAGGTGTTATTTTGAATAGCCCAATATTTCAGTGGATGTTACTTTTGAAGCTATCATTTTTTAACATTTGACAAGTAAAAACTACGTCATTAATAAAAATTTATTTATTTATTTATTTATTTATTATTTTATTTACGCCCTTATGGGCTTTTACATGAAAATATACATTTACATTGATTACAATAATTGAACATAAGAAGATAAATGGAGTTAATTGTAAGAAAGCAACACATATAATAAAATTTTGTGCAAATTAGCAAAACACTAATAAGATGGATTCAATATAAAATATACCCAAGCATGAAATAGTAAGTAAAAGAAAGTTCAACATAAAAAGTAAGTAAGTGGGTGTGTTTAAACCCAGTATTAATTGTGTGTTTAACAAATCGATAAACCAATATAAATTAGAGTGTAACTTACTCGTGAGGTAAAGAACATTATAACAGAGATTTAAAAAAAAAAAAATAACAAAATAAGAGTTGCACCTGTAAAAAGCAAAAACTAATAGAATTTAGCAATATCGACATGAATAAGAAATAATAAGATCTGAGATGGAACATAGTGTTACGTATAAAAAGTAGTTAGTAGGTATATGCATACAATTATAAGTGTATAGTAGAGCAAATAAAAAACAAACAAATATGGATATAATTTACTTGAAAGGTTTCGAATGGGAGAAGATGTAATAAAATTATTAAAGCTATAAAAGTTAATTATTAGCCGATAGAATCGAAATAAGTTGCCTTTTAAAGCTCACAAAATTGTCAAAACCAAATATATCTATAAGTTCACAGTATTTATTCGCAAGGTTGTGAATTCTAGGAATTGGTGAATAAATAGAATAATTAGTGTTGAGGTTCTTGTTAAATTTAAAAGTATCTTTACTGCGAGTTTGCCTAGCAGGAACATTAATGCAAATAAGTTCCAACAAATTAGGGCTGTCAATTAAAGATTTAATAATTTTGAATAAAAATAGCAAATCAATTAACACTCTTCTATCAGATAATTTAAGAAGTTTAGTTTCAGCAAGCAAGTTATTGTAATTTATAAATTCGATTGGAATTTTCATTTTAAAATTAATGTACCGAAGGAATTTATTTTGTACCTTTTCTAATGATTGAGAATGGACCTTGTAGTACGGTGACCATACGGTGGAATTGTATTCTAATTTGCTTCGTACTAACGAGCAATACAGATGTTTTAATGTTGACATACTTTTAAAATTTGCTCCCATTCTCAAAATAAAACCTAGTATTCTCATCGCATCGCTTGTTATTTCATCGATGTGTTCGTTAAACTGTAGACTCTCGTGGAATATAACACCAAGATCACGAATCTGTGATACACGAAGAAGATTAGCACCATTCATAAAATAGGAAAAATTAAGTGGATTTTTGCCTTTGTAAAAACTGATAATCTGGCATTTACCTAAATTTAGTTGCAAATCATTGACAGAACACCACGCACATAGTTTATTAAGGTTCAACTGCAAAATTGCGCGATCGTCATCGTCTTTGATTATTCTGTATATCTTCAGATCGTCGGCAAATAACAGGACTTTAACATTAGTAAAAATATTAACAATATCATTGATAAACAAACAAAATAAAATTGGGCCCAAGTGAGATCCCTGTGGTACTCCGCTCGAGGCAGCAAATGTATAAGAAGTGAACGAATCTAACTTGACTGCTAAGTACCTTCCTAATAGATAACTCTTAAACCATTCCAACATACTCCCTCTTATTCCCAACAATTTTAGTTTACGTAATAATATTTTGTGGTTTACTTTATCAAATGCCTTACTGAAGTCAGTATATATGGAATCAGTTTGATGTGATGCATTAAGGGCATTAACGATATCATTCGTGTACAATATCAAATTGGTAAGAGTAGATCTACCTTTAATGAATCCATGTTGAAGGGGAGAGATGGTTCGATTGATTCGGGATATCAACTTATCTAGTACTAGGCTTTCAAAAAGTTTGGGTAAAGTAGACATTATACATATTGGCCTATAATTTGTTACTTCGCTCTTATTACCTTTTTTGAAAATGGGCGTTAAAAGACTAAACTTCCAAAGGTCCGGGAATACACCTGATGAGAGTGACTTTGTAAATAACTTATGAATAGGATATGACAATGTATGCATACAATTTACTAAAAACCTGGGCGGAACATTATCAGGTCCTGCGGATTTTCGGGAATCAAGACTCTTCAGCTTAGATATAATATCGTCTATGGTTACATTAAAGTCAGATATATCAAGAGTTTCAACCAAATCAAAGCACGAAATATTGCTGTCTTCACTTGCATTAATGTAAACGCCGCTAAAAAAATCAGCAAAAAGATTAACAGTTTCCTGAAGATTTTGGGATAATTTAGAATCGAATGACACACTACTAGGTATGTAAGTACCATTTTCTTTTTGGGATTTAACATATTTCCAAAAGAAATTTGAGTCGTCCATGATAGAGCCTTCGACATCACTAATGTAATTTTTGTAACATTTTGCGGAGAGCTTATTGCACTCTGCCCTCAATTTTTGAAACGCAGTATAATCGATGGCCAGGCGACTTTGTTTGAATCTCTTATGAGATAATTTTTTGAGGTAAATTAAGTCTATCAGGTCTTTTGAGAACCATTTTGGGTATAGAGTTTCTCTGTAAGTCGTTAAAGGAACAAATTGTTCAATTGCAGAATTAACGATGAAGTAAAATTTTTTAAGGTGTACATTAATATCATCGTCGCTATCAAAGAATGACCAGTCAGTCTGTTTAAGGAAATTTGAAATTTTAACATAGTCAGCTTTTTTGAAATTTCGAGTTTCTACTACCTTTTTTACGATAGGAATTGGTTTAAGGTTAGACATGCATATTTCTAGTGGTGGATGGTAAACATCGACAGGTAATAGAATTTCGGTACTTCTCACAACACAGATGTCAGACACATTTGACAGTGCCAAATCCAACGTACGACCTCCTATATTATGAACATTATTACACTGTGTTAGACCTAAGAACAGTGCCATATCTCTAATAACACGAATATTAACATTAGAACAAGAATTGACAGAATTCATATTACACCAATCATAATGTGGCAGATTGTAATCACCAACTAGAAGTAGTTTAGTATTAGGATATTTAGCACAAATTGATTCAACCTCGTCAAAATGGAATAATACACGCTTCAACAACGCATTGAAATTATTAAAATTCACTTGAGTGAATCAAATGCAAATCATCTTGAGTGATGAGGCCCATTTCCACCTCGTTGGCTTCGTCAACAAGCAAAATTGTCGCATCTGGGGCTCGGAAAACCCAAGATTTATTGTTAAAAAGCCTTTCTATCCTCAAAGTGTGACTTTTTGGTGCGGTTTATGCGGAGTTTATCCGGCGGAGTCATTGGACCTTAATTTTTGGAAAATAAGGCTGGAGCAACAGTTACGGTGAATAGATCGCTATCGAGAGATGATTAATATTGTTTTATGGCCGGAATTGGATGGTATTGATCTGGACAACGTTTAATTTCAACAAGACGGCGATACGTGCCACACAAGCAACGAAACCATTGATCTTTTACGATTGAATATCAAAATAACGACTCTTATTGGAAAACCCTGTATAACGAAATAAATTTTAAATGTTTTTTTAACTATTTAATCGAATTTTGTGAAGAATATTTATATATTTTAACGCTACTTGTTCAAGGTTATAATTTGACTTTTGAACCTGGGTAAATTGACACATTTAAATAGTTTTGATGTACCAAATGTATAACGAATATTGAAACTATTAAAAAATACTGATTCCTCTACAATACCTCATACTCATCAAACTAGGTCAAATCACAATGACATAAAAAATATTCCAGGTCATAAAACCACATTCGGACAAAGACATTATATTTATTTTGCGACGACTCTTATGTAAAGCGAATAGAAAATTTGAATGATTACAAATCAAGAATCAAAAACTGGCTGAAAGAGATTGATGAAAAAAACTCTGAAAAAACATTAAAAACGACATAGAAAACTAATAAAACAGAAATAATTAACTTTAGGTCACCTCAGCACAGGTCACCCTGGTGAGGAGGACAAAGAAATACAATTTACTATACACATATTTAATATCATATTTTGTATGTACAATGTTTAAATAGTCGCTTTAATAAAATAATAAAAATAAATAATTTTATGTGTTAAATATTATGGGAAAGGTCAGAATCATTTACCGTGAGAGTTTGTTTAGATTAGATTTTACATACGGGAGTTTGTAGGTCAAGTGATAAATACTAATCTTAAACGAGACTTCAGCAGACGAAAAACAGTTTGCCTGTGAGTGTTTTATTTGTGGTTTGCCTGTACATGTTTCCTGTACAGATTAGCTGGACCGAAACAACTTCGCAGTTATATGTGTATGTGACCAGATAACAAGATCGGAGGAAATATCTATAATCATATTTCGACCTGCGTAGGCGTCAGGAAATAAATCTTTAAGCTGCAATAATTAATCTTTCATGCTGTGAAATTGTAATTCTCATGACTGCATCATTTTTTAAATATAATAAGAATAATAAATAAATAAGAATAAAAGCTTAACAGTATGTAGGTACCTCAAATAACTATGGAAATCTTTTAGTTCAATAATAATAATTCACTCCACTTCACTTCAAGTCCATCTAAATGTGCATTCGGCGTACCTGTGCACTGCGGAGGACACCTGCACAAGCTTGCCGGATGGGTTTGCCTAGCGACTGGAACCTGCATAGCAGTGCATACCCTCCATACCAGACGTATATCGCACCATCCTCATATAGTAAACTACTAACTAGGAAGACCCCAGAAGACAAAATTATCGAATCAGACATACTGATGACATGAATAAAATTACGAAACATAACAAACACAATTGTATACGTTGTGTCATTCTATATTCTTAGACAAATACTCACATATATATGGTTGACTACATGGAGACTTATTATATCTGCATTTTTCGGTGAAATATTTTGATTTATCAAATATTTTTTTTTAGATACGTATACCGTGTAAAGTGTACCTAAAGCTTGTGAAATTATGGTTTATTTTGTGCATTTCAAAGGTATCAGTCGTCCAGTTTTTTGCCACTATAAAACAAAAACTCAAAGACACACCGAAAACAAACTGTAATACCGCAGTTCTAGGACATCCGACCACATTTTTTCTACAAGTATTAGTCATATACGACGATCTGAGACAAAGCCAAAAGCAACACATCTGATGCCAAATTATTATCTGACCAAGACAACGCTCCGTGTACAACGTGTTGGGTGACTCGGAAAGGCCGGGTAGAAATGAATATTCGGAAGTGGATTAGCATCATCAATGGGGCTATATCTCTTCAAGATCTGTGCAGTCATCGGATTTAAGAACCGTCTAGGTAAGTGTGAACGACAAGAGTTTTGGAGGCATTGGACCATCTCTTGGCGAAGGCTAAGTGAAAGCCAGCCGTTAACCTATTGTTTATAACCACTTAATCTTTGTTTCCTTCTTAAAATCAGCTTCTAAATAGCATGTCAAATTAAATCGATTCACTATGCAAATTTCGTTCTACTTTTTATTTACGTTTTTCTAGATATATTCTGTTTTATTTTATCAGTGTTTGTGGTGGTCCCTCAGCTATCTTCAGATATGAACTGTGCAAATGACAACATGAGATATTGTTTGTTGCATCAACGCGGTGAAATGATTGGAAAGTGCCTTTAGGACAAAGATGGCAGGACGTTACTGGACCACAGAGTAAACAATAATTGGTTGATATTTAAAGTTACCTAAAGATAGATCACGGCAGTGAATGAGCGATTATCTCAAAGGAAGTAGACGCAAAGTCCAGTGAAGAATAGGGAGGAGGATTTTTAACAATTTGACGACTTAGGCTAAATAAGAAGAACTCACTTTATATTGCTTTATCTTGGTCTAAATCACCATATATTGTTTTTCTAATTATTATTGTAAACGTAAAACAGAAAAGTATTTGCAAAGAAAAGTCCAAATATTTTTGGAAAGAAGTTTGTGTTGTGTTTTAGTTAATGTAATTAGGTTTTATGCCGAATATTTTGTATTTGTAATAAGCATTTACTTTGTGGCTCGTCATAATTTACAATAAAATATATAAATTTGTTTTAGACCACTTTAATTTTAATTGTACTCTACCGGTTTCGGAAGCACCCTTCCTTCGTCAGGGGAATATTAAATATCAGTTTTAATATTCTCCTGACGAAGGATGGGTGCTTCCGAAACCGGTAGAGTACAATTAAAATTAAAGTGGTCTAAAACAAATTAATATCTTCTATTGCGAATATTTTGTAACAATTTTTTGGATCTTTACATCACAATAATGGTTGAAACGAAGAAGACATACGAACTATTAGTGCACAATTCACGTAGATACGTCTAGTGCAATGAGGTACCTTCAAATTGCAGACAAAGAAGTTAGAATGGTTAATAATTGTCTAATAGTTCCTATTTAATTGTCTAATAACCCTAATTTGCTTGGAAAGATTTCTCTTGTGCGATTCTTATTAATAAATTTCTCATTTCAATTCTCGTGTGTCAGACTGAATAAATCAGATAAGAAATCATCCATAGTTGGTAGTTCACAATCAAAAGCACCTATTTCAAATACGGATAATCTAAAGTTACATAATATTACTATTACTTTGAATTTGAGGGGTTTTTCTGATGCCAGGGATTATAAAATAATGTAATTACAACACAATTGTATCATGTATTTATAATAATATCAAGTAAATTTTTGCTTTCTTCCCGAAAAATTTAATGAGCTGCATCTCGCATGAGAAATGTGAATTGGACGTCTTAACTTTCAAATAACTGAATATTGATATTGCCTCTAGACTAGATGACTATCTTTTAGAATGAAATTTTTTTGAAAAACGGGGTTTCTTGTTTCAAATTGCTTTATTTCGATGATCTTGTAAACCGTGTATTTGTTAATGAAAATTAATAATAAATATAATAGTCGACGACCATTTTCTTTGTCCCACAAATATCAAATCAATCTTACGAAATTATTCTGATTAATTGTAATTGCTTTCATTCGAGTATCAACTTGTTGCATTTACTCGGTTCATAAGCTTCAATCTATTGCATATTATGTAATCTTTTAAAATATAACTCGATTTAATGATTATTAAATAGCCGATTATTACGTTGCCGTAATGTATTAACTTGTTAATGCGCAATGAAGAATGACCTTTAAGGTCAGTAGAACTTTGTAAATTATGCAAAGAAAACTATGAGTGCTGAATTGAGACATTGCTGTAATCAGGAGACATTGTACATAAAGGATGGTTAAGTGACGTACTTGACTTATTTTAACCAGTGATTCCTGACATTATTTGGAGTAAAAATGTAATTGAAATTTTAGAATCCGGTGACATTATTGATGTTTTTTTCCAACGTGTAACATTAAAAATCAGTAGGTAAGGGGTAGGTCGGTTTCTAAGCTGACTGAATCTATAATGACTGATCTGCTTCTATAAACGGGCAATCTTTTTGATAACGGATGGATTGGAATATTTAGAATAACTATCACAATATTGTACAATCGGTATTTTGAAGAAAGGGACATTTCAGCACGGGTCCTCCAAACACTTTACATTTACCGAACGGGAACAAGTCGATGATCTCGTTCTTGCGCTCAAGAGCTCGAATATGGATTGACTTTCCGCTCTTGTATTTCTTACCTCCTATAATTCCGCAAGAACCAGGTTCACTACTTCTTTACCTTAAATAGGCCTTCCGCATTATTTAAAATATGTTGAAAGCAATAATAATAATAAGTACACATACTTCGTATGGAATTTCAACAGCGATGCTGTCAAGTCCAGGCAGAGATCCAGTTTTGAAGGTTCCCTTAGCTTCCATCATCAGAACCGACTTCTTTTCCGTATCTGACTTGTAGAAGGTCTCTGATGCGATGTTCTTGAAGGGAGTCTTCCAAGACCCACGGAAGTAGAGCCCGTTGAATAGAATCATCAGAGAGTTTGGATCTGAAACAGTTCAGAGAGGTAAGAATACTGAACGAACTGGAAAGATTGTTCTGACCTGCTGAACCAGCCAAGGCTATCAATACAAATTGTTGTAAATGAAAAATAAGTTTTCCTAACCTTTAACATCCTTGCTTCCTACACGGTTGGCGGAGAGTGTGTTTGTGATATCATCCCTTCCAAAGATGGACTTTGATTTTCTATTATGATTCCTTGCCTCAACAGCTTCCATCATTTCATAGTCTCCACTCAACTCTTGGGTTGCCTTCTTCTGGAACGCGGTAGTCGACTTCTTGTCCTTGATGTTTTTTCCTGGCTTAATCAAATCAGACTTGTCATAAAGTTCTGAATCGGGTTTTTCTGGAATGTCTTCCATTGCAAATGAGATGATCTTCTCCGTTTCAATTTTAACTGACTTCTCAGTCTTTTTGTGATCGTCTTTATCTGTTTTCTTATCCGCGTCGTTAATAACCTCCTCTTTGTCTTTTAGTAACTGTTCAAAGTTAGCGACATCTTTACTATTGTCCCTACCAGTCAATGTAGGCAAATTTCTTACAACAGGCTCTTTAACTTCCACAGAAGGCATGGGGTCAATTTGTTCAACCTTTTCTTCTTCCTTATTGACTGGCTCTTTTTTGATTTGAAAGAAGCTAGAATCGTACCTTTCAACACTTTTGACTTCAGTCAAGTAAAATTCTTCCAAAATCTTTCTGTAATCGTCATTGACGGTGTAGTTTTTATATACGTAGAACCAGTTTTTGAACTCTGGAGTGTTAAGCTTGTACTGATTTGTTTGGTTTAGTCTTTGAAGTATTCCTTGGTACATATTTCTCATGACCTTTTCGTCCCTAGGCAACTTTAGAGCGGTGGCTAGCTGGGTTTTGGTCTCACCGCGAGCTCCTTCAGCCAAAATTGCCAGAATAACTGAGTATCCAAGAGGAGAGAACGCCAAATTGGATGCATCATCAACGTAGCTCTGAAAATAGATATAAAACACACTGATTTACTAGTTACTAATAAAAACAGAATGAAAATCAGGTTTATACGGTAGCGTAGGTACAACAAGTGATGTTCATTCAGTTATTTTGAATATATTAATTCACACCAGTTTTGCACAACACTATTACACGTACACTGGAATGGTGTGGTTTAATCAACAAACGACAGAGATGAGATTAGAACCGGACTATAATAAATTTAAAAATAAAATAAACTTCACTATCTTAAATGATTTAACGAATTAGAATGACGATGATATCTCACTATATTATTTTATAAATTATTGTATAAAAAAACTAAAATCTCTTCACTTTATATGTTTTTATGATTCTTTTTTCTTCTATTTACATATGTATGTTAAGTTATTATTTTTTTTCCTTTACACACGAGTTTTAGACTCTTGTAAAGGTAAACATGTTAATTTTTATTGAAATATGTTCTTACTATGTAAATTTAAATAATTATACTGTATTTTATAAAATAAATAAAAATATTTAAAAAATATATCATTGAGGTTTTCTACTGATCTTTGTGGTTTTCTGCCGATCTTTTGGTTAGTCCAAATACATTTTCCCCCCATAAAATTCCCACTGCCATGGGTCAGACGGACTAAGAAAACCACAGTCCGTGAAGCTGGCGCTTTGAGCGAGGTAACAGTGTCTGAAAGTGGAAGATTGAAAAATATATGGCAATTCAAATAAAGATACTAAACAATCCACATTTTAATTCAGAATGTTGAATTCTCCCTCATGAACAAAATTTAAGGGTATTTTCTGGTCTGGGGATTAGATTAGGCGGACGGCATAGTCCAGTGGTAACGCATTGGACTGCCATTCCGAAGGTCGCGGGTTCGAACCCGGCGTGCGCAAATAAATTTTATTTGATTAATTTGTGTTATTTCTCAATTAATTAATTAAAATAATATATAGTATATTTGCGGCACGTTCCAGAGTGGAAGATACTACCAGTATCGCCCTGGTGTAAGACCACCATTCAGAATTGAAACGTTGCTCCAAATGGCTTTAGCCGTGTTTAGTGACTAGATCTGAATAGCCAGGTACTTCCCCACCTTCCTCTTTCCCTTCCCCACTTACCTTCAGCCTCACAACATCCCCCAATTGGGGATGCCATAGTCTCACTGGCTCCAGACGGGAGCAGTTGGGACTCTTGTGAGGTATTCACTATGAAAAAAAAAAGAATAAAAAAAAAAGATTAAAATTTGTTATATTATTCATTTACATGAGAATGTTAGTTGTTATTTAATACCCTTTTTTGCATTTTCAAAAGGTAAAACAAATCTCTCAGCGGCAGGACCATGTAGATTGTAGAAGTCGTCCTAGAGTTAGGTTTTTATATATTTTTAATAATGTTTAATAGAATTTTATTTAATTACCTGGAATATTGCCGATGTCAGTTCGTTGGTAGCCTCTCCTATGAATCCACCGGGAATCTCTTGCGACTTTCCTCTTCTAGGCCAGGAAGCTGCCAGGGCCAAGGTCCCCACTCCAATCACCAGAAAAACTTTAAAGAAAATAAATATTTATTTTAATCTGAATGAATAACTTTACTAATTTTTAAATCGACTAGTTGGAGAGGTCAAAGGATTGTGGAAATTGGCATTAATTCACACACCTCCAAATTATGTATTAAGTTAGGTTAAATAATAACTTTTTTAAAGTATAGAAATTATTAACTGTCCCAAAATCAAGACAAAGTTCATGAGAGTATTAAAATGGTTTTCCAATCCAAAGAAGTCAAAAGTGTACTGAATGCAGTCGAAAAGCGTATTTCTCACGTTGGGAATAAAAAAACCCTTGCGTCTTTTTCCAGGACATGGCAACAATACAACCATTGGCAAATCTTTATTTATCCATTGGCTAAAGATTGACCGAGAAGAGCGATTTTTCTTTCCTTATTAGATCGATTTACGAACGAGAAGGTCAGAAAATAATTTACGGCCAATTTAAACATACTAATCAATATTAAAAAGAGATGCTTACATTACTTATAAATGTATTATGATGGACAAAGTTAGAAGAATCAGAAGTATGTACATATATTATATGATGGAGGCATAGATAGAAGGAAGAAGAATTATTGGAAGGCTCCAGGAAGATGCAGCATCAAATCGGGTGATAACAAAAGTCAGATTGGTAGAACGTACGCTGTAGCACGATAAGATTATTTTTTGTATATTTTCATTTAGTTAGAAAAAATTACATCTTTATATCTAGTATAAACCTTTTAACAACATATTTCTATGACATTAAGGACACTTTATAATACATCTAAAAGTCATTATTTATAGTATTTAGGCATAACACACGAAAAGCAGCAATGCTTTTAGCTTCTTTAACACCTGTCGGTAAAATCATGTGTGGACATTGAAAATCATAAATCCTTTAAAATAAAGATTATTTAGGGTTCCCGACAATATTTTTTTTAAGTCTAAAATCTCCACAGTTTCTCGTGGGACAGCCATGTATCACGAAATTAAAATTTACATTCTTAAACATGTATTTTGGAAGCATCTTATTTTTTAACTTAAATATAAATGTTAAGGTATTTAAAATTATTCGCTGTCTCAAACATTCCTAGTTTTTTCTGCATAATAATTTTATTAGAATACATACTACAATTCAATACTGCTCGCATGCCTCTTTTTGAATTATTTGCAATTTCTTTATCTGTAAGATGGTAAGCGTGTTATTAGATTTAATATCAATCCTCTAGTATAAATTAGTTAATTTTACTAGGAATTTCAAGTAGAACATTACTGTAGAATAGCAAGATTAGAATTAGAATTTCAAGTAGAATTGGTATTGTTTTCATTTGAGTATAAGAAGGTAGCTAATTTACAGGAATCGCAGGAATTGGAAGGTACAGTAATCGTTGGAATATAGGTCATATCAGGGCGTTCACACTTCACCGTGAACGCTCTCATATGGACACGAGTCAACAGCTGTGGGATTGCAAATCAAAGACACCGAGGAAAAAGCTGTTAATTCTGTCTCACCTTCAGTTTTCGAGTCTTTTGTATCGATATGCTTATTTTGCTCTGACTTGTTGAGTAAGTTTTTTGGCGAATCTTACTTCTTCTATAAAAATGGTAATCAAGTATGCAATAATTTAACGCTTTGACTATGTTTTTTCAAAATATCTTTGCAATTCTCTTCTTTCATCTACCATAAATTTTAATTCCTCGAGAAATAATGAAAATGTAATTGAAAATGAAGCAATATTACCATTTAGCATTAAATATTGAATGATTCAATAGATATTATCGATTTAAATTCGTAAATGATCTTATCCCTCGAAAATCTTATCAAATTAGTCAATTGAAACAAAAAATAATAGTTTTTATCATTTTCCAAAAATACTAGAATATTGAGCTAAAGACTTAGTTACCATTAAAATATTAACTATTTTACAAATGTAATTTTCACATTTTCTCATTAAATTACTTTGACATCGCTGAAGGGTGCAAAAATTATAGTATTCCATCGCCGTAGGATCATTAAAGTTTGGTTAAACCACGATTTTTTAAAGAGTTATTCATACATTTTTTTCATTATTACTAAGTATTTAAAAATAATTTCGCAATTATTTAAGAAATAAAATAATAAGGTTACGAAAAATATCTAATATTAAAAAATTGTTACGATTTTTCAAGTGAAATAGAAAACTACTCATTTTAACTTTACTAATCTCGATATTCTTATGAAATTATTAACTCCACTGTGAAACTGTTTCCGTACTATATTTACTAGTATTGCGAATATACTGGTAGTCGTTAAAACAGCAAAACCTAAGTGCATTTTTACATTTTGTAGTATTGCGCACTTCAGCATAAAAACTATTTCAGCATCAAAAACGAACAATTTCCCCTCAACCATTATATATATGCTTGTTTACAGCACACGGTTCTTTAAATTATCTGTACTATAGTGTTATACGCCGAGCAATGTAATGGTTGAAACGAGCTAAGAGAAAATATATATTGAATCTATAAGTGAATACCGCACAAGAGTCCCAACTGCTCCCAATCGTATGGAATCAGTGAGACTATTGCACCCCCAATATTGAAATATGTTGTGTGGCTTAAAGATCTAGGGAATGGAAGGAGTTAAGGAGGTGGATTTTGGAAAGTACCTGGCTATTCAGATCAGGTCACTAGATACAGATAAAGTTATTTGAAGCAATGTTTTGATTTTAAATGGTCGATGATCACTCTGGAAAATGCAGCGAATTCGCTACGCTTTATACTATCATAATTTAATCGGCATAAATCAAATTAAATAAATAAAACTTATTTGCAGATGCCGGGATTTAAACCGGTGACCTCCGGATTTGCAGTCGGAAACTTTACCGCTTGACTATGAAGTTGTCGAGCCTAATCCACGAAAGTTTCCAAACACAATATGAATAAGTCCTCCCGGATCAGACCTTTATTTAGAATGTGATATTTTCCCATACCATACATTTTTTCAAATCAACAACCCTCTTTCGAATGAATAAGTACTTTGTATACCAATTTCCAAGGAGAAAGTTTCGCTGGTAGAACTATATTTTTTCAAGGGGCTAAGATGACTACTTAGGCCCACTACAGTCGGCCTTGGATAACTCCACAATGACGTCACATGCACGAAAGCCTTATAAGGAGCTGACTGATTCAATGACTAAACGCAGCCGCTGACTCTATGTGTACTGATGCTGCTAACCAAACCACCCCTTTATTGACTTCTACAACACTACAGACCTTGACATAATAGATTTTTTTTATTTTCTGTTTTCGTCAAATATTATTTTCTACATTTAACGCCCTCATGGCTTTTAATATTATCAACATTGTTTATTTACAATTTGGAGTTGGGAGAATTGATGTTTTCCTTTGTTTTCTATTATTTTTAAATGGTGCAGTTTTATTTAGAATGTTTTTATTTTATTTTTTTTTATTGTTTAACTTATAACATTGTTACACTGTACATAAAATTAGGTAATAATAGGTAATAGTGAAAAACATATGTTATTGAATTTCTACTCTAATGAAGAGTGTTAGCTCTTGAGCTTGGCGTAGGAGTTATTTCACAATTATTTCATGTTTATATCAGTAATTAACATAAATACAGTACAATAAATATGAATTTAAAAGAGGATTGTGACGTTAATTTTGGTTGTAACATGAATTGAAGTTATAACATTTGAAAGGTGATATTATTTTTTTTTAAAGATAAATTTGACTTTTTTTTTAATAAAGTAAAATCTGGTATTTTTTCACTTCTTCGGGAAGACTATTAAAATATCTTATGCCTTTGTAAATGTAATTATTGTGCATTTGTTGAGCTGAAAATAGAGGAATTTGGATGTTAAAATTATGCCTTAAGGATGAGTTAAATCTAAGTTTTTTATTACAGTTTCTTTGCATATTTGTAATATTGCATCTTTTTTATAGAGGTCTTCAATTTTTGGTACTTCGAAATTTTTGAAAAATGATGCTGATGAGAATGTTGGTTGTTTTTTTCAAAATTACTTTAATAATTAGTTTTTGTACCACTTTTACAGAGCTTAAAATTGTTTCATATGCACCTCCCCACCCAATGATTCTATACTGAAGTAATGATTGGACTAGTGCGTAATAGACTTTTTTCAGGTTGTTTAGCTTGGGAACATTTCTTAATCTAATGAATATATAGATAGTTATTTTGGTAAATTTGTAATATTGCATAGTAAAAGTATAATTTATTTCGTTTTCTGACTTGAAATGATTTAAACAGAAGTTCTGATGAATATGTACATGGTGTAAATAGATTTGTTTTTAATATTCATTTTTGAGCCGTGTAAAGCGGTTGTGTGTGTTTTTTATAAGTTGCACTCTATTTTATAATAGTCGATTTATAAATAAATATTATTCCGACATTTTTAACTTATTAAATCCTTCCTCTGTATTGTAATATAAGTTTTATCAAAAAGTTCTTTAAAAATACGGCGCGAGGAAAAAAGGTGACACAAAAAACATTTCTGTTGCAGGATATAAGAATAAGAAGCTGAAATCGATGGTCAAGTACGATTCCAAGCGAACACGGATGACTTTTGTCATGGCAATAGTTTCGTCACCGTTGCACCATTGCAGTATTTGAAGGCAACGCAGCGAAGAAGCGAAGTGACGTTAGAGTGACCCGAGTATTTTCTACGATAAATTATAAAATAGTGACGAAATTGTTGCGTTATATAAGTTTTCTGTGCGCGCCTTTTGTGTGATTAAATATTTTTCAACTAACTGAGTTTGTTAAGAAAATGATGGACTTTTTGTAATCATCGAAATGTGACAGTTACTAATGGGCGATGACCGCAATGGTTTATACAACTTTTCAAAACACTTTTTTGTTCTACTCAATCTCTCTTCTTGTGACTTTGACCCTGAGAAAGTTGATTTTGCGAGTTGCCTGCAAAAACTTACAAAAACAAACAACTTAATTATAATCTATTGCTATCTGAATTTAACAGTGTCGAGTGTCTACATGTCTGCTGACAATCAATAAATTAAGAAGTGCTTTCACTCCTATGTTCCCACATAGATGTATAAACAAGTTTTTATGAAGTTGGAATTTTGCTTCTATATATAATATAAACGCCTACTGGACATGAACATTAAACATAATGGAATATAAAAATATCATTGAATCAAAGCAAAACAGTATATCAAGAGGTACAAAATGGATTTACAACAATTTTACTAATGTCAACATTTGAAAAAACTTTAATTATGACAATATATTTCACTGGACAAATGGATATCAGATGCGTTCTAAACTAGTAGGTAAATGTTGTATATTCAATATGTAAAAAATTGTATGTACATATATTAAATTTGTATTGACACCAATCTGCATGAAACATTTTATTCGCGTAGCAGTTGAATCTATGAACAATTATAATTTAATTAAAAGATACGAAGTCGAATGTTTATTAAACCATTTTGGAAGATATTTTTCAGAAGTTTAGTGGTATAATAAAATAATATTACAGACCTTTTTGTAGTTTTCCTTGATAAATACTTCAATGCACGAAAGCGCGAAACCCTACTTTTTATTTTCGTTCTAATTGTATTCGTATTCGGCTGTGCAATAAAGGCTTACTTCGAAATCTTCTGCAATTCTGCGCAAAAGCCGATTTGGATATAACAGCCTACTCCCACAGTGTCCAGTCGGTTCAGGCTTGTTGCTAGGTGTGACAATTACACATTTAAACGTGTAAGGAGCTCTTTTTTTAAGTTCGACCGTTTCCTGAAATCTCTGTCGTCAAACGTTTATTTTATTAGTTAATTGAAATGCTATCAAAAAGAGTGATTACACAGAACAATATTTTAACTTAGTTTTTGTTCAATCAATAATTGAAGGCTTTATGATATGGACGTTCTTAGTTAATATAACTTTAATAAAAGAAGTAGATGTATATTAAAAAGAGTTTAGCTGACTAAACAGTATTGAAAATTTATTGTTTAATGTATGTTAAGGAATTCAGTAAGTATTTTAAATATCCTAGAAAAATAAACACACGTAAATAAACTAAAAAATTAAATCTCTCAGATTTTTAACTCTCCAAGTTCTAAAACTAATGCACGCCATATTAATAATAATAATGATATTTCAATATATTTGCTACTGGCATTATACCTAGCTCTCTCATTAAAAAGTTAGGCGTATTAGATCTATCAAAAAATGTATTTATAAAGATGCAAAAGTCGATCATTTTGAATACATGTAGGATAAATAAAGATTTTTTAAATATTTATGTTGAGGGATCAGTAGGATTTATAGGCCCTGTTAGGAGTTCTACCGAGCCGAACCCTCTGATACGAAAATATCTGGAGTCGGTGAATTATTTTCCCATTTGATCTCTGGTGAGTTGACGTGTTGTTCTTGTATTGTTTTGTATTTATTTTGCTTATATAATGCACTTGCATAATTTTGATTGACTAGATGATCATTTGTGGAAAAGTGTGTGGAAAGGATTAGTTTTTCCTATGGGGAAGATTTAACCCGGACATAAAATAGCACATTTGTGAAAATCACCTCAAAGGTATAGTACAAATATTTTTCCAATGCTCCGTTAGTCCAAAACATTATTACTCACGAATTTAGATGTTAATTTCATTAAAATATGGTCTGTAAATAAGAAGTTATTTGTCAACCTCTTATATTATGTTAATATAATTGTATTATAATTCTTACGAAAACATAGTCATTCCTGCTATAAGTATTTACACTTTACGTACCAAACCACGAACAACAAGAAACAACCCACACGAGTAATAAAAGTAACGTGAATTCGAGCCATAAAGCCTTAACCTTACATTCAATAAAATATCACGGAATTACAGTCTGGAGCATACATATAAAAAGTGCAATCTGCCATGCAATCGTCGAAGCGTGTACATAAATGAAATAATACAACTGTAACTCTGTATTCCAGGTAGGTACGTGAATTATAGGGTGGATAGTAAATGGCCAAATGAACAGAGATAACGATCACACACATTAAAAAATAATTAACGGCGTTAATTCTATTTACTTCTTCTGGTTATTAAATCGCATAAAAACGATTTCCGTCGCGCGGTTAGTAACCCTATTGAAGTAGTGAATTTTATGGTACGATTCTTCAAAATCTTCAAAATTCATGTAATATCTTTTTTTTACGTAAATAATTTTCTGTATATTCCAACAAATTGGTAATAAAAAAAATTATAATTTATTTTTATTTTTAAGAATAGGATTGATAAGGAATCTTTTTTATATCTCTTAGGTGCGCTTAACAAAGACAAATGAAAATTTAAACCTTTAGCTAGGTACCTACGATACAAATATTGGAGATTTAAGCAACTTGAATTATTTCAACACCTTTACATAATAATGGAAAAATTTTAAATTAAACATAATAATATATATATTTTATGTGATACTCTATGGCATTTTTTTTCTTTTTACTTATTACTTATTGTTCTTGTAGGATTTAAACAGAAATTCCAGACAAAAGCTGAGTTTATTTTATGATTCTACGTCTCACCATTCGAGAGTTTCGGCTAAACTATTCTGCTGTTCGAAGATTTTCAGCTAGTTACCTATTTGGGGCGCGACAATAGATCCTTGATTTTTTTTAAATAATGTTCTACAGCTGTGCAGACACATGAAATGGCATGATGCGTGTTTGGTGACCAGATCTGATCAACCAAGTAGTCAAATCCTCTCTCCTATCTCCTTCCCGCCTCTATATCTTCAGCCTCATAACAGGAGAAGCCACAATCTCACTGGCTCCAGACGGTTTGGAGTAGT
Source organism: Hesperophylax consimilis (assembly GCF_061612785.1). Lineage (NCBI taxonomy): Eukaryota > Metazoa > Arthropoda > Insecta > Trichoptera > Limnephilidae > Hesperophylax > Hesperophylax consimilis. The sequence continues at coordinate 17,939,935 of NC_142850.1, read as the reverse complement.
TAAGTATAAGTTAATCGAAAATTTAATATCGAACCAGCTGCCTCCGGTCCTGTGGTAAAGGTTCAAGCTATTTCAGGAAGACTACCCCTGGCGTTGTATGAGTCAGCACTCTGCTAAACCGGTTAGAGTTAATGTCTCAACCAGTAACACCGTTAACCTCTGCCTGTTATCTTTTTGTTCTCATGCGGAAGTCGCCCTCACTGACCGGTAACCATATTTCTCGACGATCTTGTGCGAAATTTAAGAATATTCATTAATATTATTTATTTAATATCTCTTATATGTCATTCATTTCCCTAATGGCGTTCCATATCCTCAAAGCCGGGAGTTTACCTGAAGCAGGAATTTAGTTGTGTTTTGCAGAATGTTTGTCAATACGAAACTATAAAAGACTTGGAACACTTTAGTGTTAAGTGTTGTAGTATATCTTAACTAAAAATGAGAAAGGTATTTCTTGAAACGGATGGTGAACACAGAAAAAAATAGCAAATCTTTCGTGGGTGTTAATTCAAGGTCAATTTGAAGCAAACGCTACTTTATTTATTATAAGATGGAGTGTGCTGAAGTAGACATTTTCCTCGATAATTTATGCGGATTCGGAAAAAATGTTCTGCTGTTGCTCAAAAAAACGTTGAACTAATTATATTATGTTTCATTTGTGTATCCAGTGCCTCTTGCTTCACTTTTTACATATTTGGCATTTGAATGACATTTTGCATTATTTTATAATTTTATGTAGAAATTATGTATTCTTTCAATGAGATGTTTTTTTTAATTTTAAGTACCTATTTGTAAATTAACTATTTTTTATGACTAGATTCACGCAAGTGAAAATATCTCTAAAAACCCAGTAAAATAAATAATTTATAGACAAGATTTTTATGCATAGCACAAAGGATAACAAATTATTACAAGCAATAATTAATAGCCTGAAACACCCCTACAAATTTCAATAATGATAATCAAATAATTTTTAATTTTTTCCATTCAAAACATAATTCCAAAGTTGCATTAGCTGATATTACTTATTTTCATCGCCTAGTAGATAGATTTGGTCAAAATCAGGCGTCACGGGTTTACTTCTCTGCTAAGTCTTCCATCATTGTACAAGCAACATTTTCCGCTTACAATGAAGACAGTGGGAATATTATCAGGTAATTCATAACCCAAGAATATTTCTTTAGCTTTTTGCAGTTGTCCTCTAGCATAACAAAAATCGTCGTTACTCTCTTTCTGAGCATATAATATTATTATCATTCAAGATGTAGTAATGTTAGGCTAACAACCTATATCTGACCTAACCTATCCTAACCTAATATTAAATAGCTGAGCTTAATGATATTGAAATTGATTTTAAAAAGTATCCGTATCGCTACGGTTGAAGTTAAAATTAAACGTTTTTTAAATGGCTTTAGTTCAGTGACCTTATCCAAAATCTTTGAAAACAGGATTTTTCACCCACCTGTAAGCCTTTCACAAATCCTTTTGTTTCACATTTCATCTTACTTGTAAAATTGAGGTATTTCGAATGGTTGGGTTAGGTTAGGACCCTGAGAATAATCTAACTAAGAAGTTCAGCGGATTTGGGGTTATCACGCTTTCTCAAACCTTTCTTTGTTCTGCAATGTTTGCTGTTTACGTGTAGAAACATCTTGCCGGCCTTTGTTGTACCCTACTCCATTGTGATATTAAATACGAATTGTACGCAACGACAACAAGTTACAGCAAGTTATCTAAAACACTTGTGATCCAGATAAACCATTTTAAACATTTCGAAACAACTACTAAATAAATAAAATACAAACTACAACTTGCTACTTGACTAAAAAAACATTGTTACATTGAAAAAACATGACAAATCAAATGGAAAAACAGCATCATACTTAATTGACAAAATCAGAGATCTTCCACTGACGATTGACCTAAATTATACAGACCAATCATTGATAGTAAATACCAGAAACATATATTTTGTTGATGGTATGATTTATATATTATCAAACAAATTTTTGCTGACACCATCTTCTTGAATGTATAAAACTTCGGACTAAGTATGTTTGTTCTCACAAAACTCGAAAAGTAGCCAACCGATATCGCTGAAAGTTTCAAAATCTGTTCTTATTATTTCCACGAGTGGTGATTGGTAGAAGTAGTCGGGGACGCCCAAGGAATACTTAACGCAATAAATCTGCGCAGGAATGAGATACGAGGTGGAATTAAAGTCGATGTAATTTAGTTTTGTAGAAGTAATATTGTGGTATACATTGGTGAATGGTGGAAGAAGTCAGACACGCCCGAGAAATACAATAGTAATATCCGAACATTGCTGGGTTCACTAGTTGATTAAAAATTATTGTTTATGTATTGCTGTTCAAAATTTATAAAAATGCTGTGATGTTGGGGTATTGAACCATATTACGCTTCCTCCTCCATCTTGGTGCAACGTTTGAAACAATGCAGTATCCATCATCAAGTTATTTATTTATTAATAAGGTAAGAAAAATTATGTTTTTAAATACGTAGGACACCATATATACACATGGAAATGATCCAAAAAATGGTATCAGGAGATTAACATAGAGTGGATAAATGATGTATATTAAACCACATTGCCAGAAAATGTACTGATTCGCGTACTAGCAGACAGTATAGAAATCTTATTTGCTTGTAATTCAACTTCAAAATGAAGATGACATTTGACGAAGAGTTAGAAGATTCCATGTTAATCCATCAAACGTTGTATGCTACCATCATAAGCAATAAGACAGTCGTAAATTTTTAATGTGACTATCTAAAATGTCGATCTACATTTTAACTTATGACGACAGTATGGGTCTATTGAACTATTCAGGGCTGTACCTATGCGGTCGCCTTTGGAGCAGTCCGCTCCGGCGCCGAATTGCCAAGGCGCCAAGAAGCTGATATTACCTAACACCTAACACTCCTAAAACATAACCCTTGAGATTATTTTTTATAAAAACGGCGCTACACAAAAAAAAAACAAATCATTTAAATATTATTGATTGCAGTGATCACCTACATACTACCTACTATCTAGGGCCTAAACATCTACTAGTTTTGACAAGTGATGAAATGATTCTAGAAGTTTTTATAGAATTCTGAAAAGAAATGTTTTTCTAACGTTTTTTTTATTAAATAAGTTAATCTGTTGCGATTAAACCAAGCCCGCATATTTACAAATAAATAATGAAGTCTGAAATAAATTGTAATACATAATTTATTCTAAAGTAACGGTGAATTCGATTTATTATTCTAGGTTATCATTTTATCACGACGATGAACTTAGTGCAATTTTTTTATGTTATATTGCATGAGAATGATTCATTTAACAATGATCACATTTTGATAGAATGAATGAATCATTTTCAAAATCGCATTCATTGCGTTTGAGGAACTAATGTATTGTAATGTACATACAATTTTCTTATCTTGTAATTAGAATTTAAAGCAATCTCGCCATACATGTATTTCCATTAGAAATTTTAAAAAATAAATGAAGACTTAATTTGAAAAAAAAAAAATATTATTGTTATATGTTGTTAATTTCCATCAAAGAAACATTGTATTTAATTTATTCGATTGTCTTCGAAATTGATCCTTTATCGGTAAACAAACGGGTAATTCAATTATGAAAACTGTTTGCTTTTGATGAGCTCTAACGTTTTGAAATTAGGTCAGAATGAACTTTCCAGGGGGTCAACTAATCTGTTTTTCACCATGGAATATAGAATTTATAAATCTGCAATATTTTATTGTTCAAAAATAATAAGACAATAACCCATATTGTTTGTTTCATATTTTTCAAATGTTCAATGAAAAAAAAAGTTTTTAAAAAAATGTGTTGAAATCTCGGGTGAAGCCGGGTAGAAAAAGATATAAATTTTCCATAATATTCTGTAGAAATTAAATGATAAGAAAATCATTCAAATCATTTTAACTTCATTTGTTCAGGAAAAGGTTTCATAGTACAATCATCCGCCTCCATTTTTTAACTGTATTGAAACCACAAAATTAAACGTAATATTTTAATCTTACCAGTTCTTATGGCGCCCATGATGATTCACCTCTCCCCCGTTATACAAATTAATGAAACAATTGATAAACAATATGCACAACTAGTTAATAAATAGTGTAAAGTGAGGTTAAGATTATTTTAAAAAAACCGCTAGTGCGCGCGCAACGTTTCAAGATCGAAATTCGAATTGCGATTCAAACTTCGTTCCATTCGTTTTATATAACGTGCAATGCCAGTGGCCTGTATCGATAGAGTCACCTGAGAAGAAGAAACAACGTTATCTCAGGTATTTTGGAGAACCTGAGTAAAAATGGATGTTTTCAGTCATACCTAATGTGAGGTTGTTATACTGAAGTTTGAAACTTTTGCGTAGGTGGCTCGAACCTTACAATCACTAGATGTTTCTTGAATAGGTGCATCTCAGGTATAACAGTACGGTTTACTCTTCTTGTACCAAGTACAGGTTGACTCTAACGACGTTATCTTACTTTATTTATATAAATTTATTTAAAACCTTTTTTTCAATGAAAAATGAACAGATTTTTTAAATGTTATCCACTGGAGAGATAATCGGATACAAGTATAGTGTGGGCGTGTTTGTGTATACAACCTTACTTCTGAGGAATATGATCAAACATTTACAAATATCGAAATCCCAAATATCGAGTCCCAACTACTACCAACCGTCTGAAGCCAAGTTGAAGCCAAGTTGGGCATTGAGATCTAGTCACAAAACAGAGCCAAATCCATTTCAAGCAACGTTTCAATTCTGAATATTATTCATAAATTATTTTAAATGAGAACATTGTGAAATAACACAAATTAATCAAATGAACTTTACTTTGCGCTCGCCGGGATTTTAACCCGCGACCTTTAAAATAAAATAACAGAAGAATAAGTAAATGAGAATGAAGCAAGGAGTGTGTTCCAAGATAGATTTTTTTGTGGTCCATCCTCCCTGCTATCCCTGTGAAGAAACGGATGGTAAAATAAGGATGGTAAAAACAAAGATAATTTCCGAAATTTAAAAAACAAAAATTAATTAACTAGTTGGTAGGTACCTACTACAATAAACGATCATGGCTTAAAAACTACAAATACTTTAAAAAATACATATTTTGGAAACATTGCAGAAACAGGCCATTGAGGTTTACAATTCACTTCCTACACAATTCAAATCATCTACACTTGCAATCCTAATTATAATTTTATTTGGGTCGGAATGTTAAGTTAATCGGAAGTTACTATAATATTTTTAATGTTAATTTGTTTTTGCCTATATTATAATTTATTTTAGTGATTCCCATAAAATTACACAACTTCTCCCTGTAGAATGCCCTTCTCAATGCAATTGAACTCTTAACGTGGAAGACATGCTATATTTTATGGTCCAATGCAAAATATTTAATGGAAATAAAAATAAATAAATTTTTTATATCAGTACAGTTCTACGGATGATGGTTGGGGATGCAGTCTGCGAATAGCGAAGATTTCATTAATGATAGTTAACATCCGATTGGAAAGGTCACCAGTTGACGAATGAGCTGTAAAAAAGTAGCACGTTCTTACCTAAAGTGTTTTCAAAACAATTATTTTGAAATAATCATTTGAAATAGTAGCTAGACCATGCAGACACCAAATTTGCGAACATAAATATCTCTTGAGACGAGCTTAAAAAGCAAACAGTTTCTGAAGAAATCGAAATAATTAATATTGCAAATTTTTCAAATCTATCCAGAAAACACGGCTAAAGCCACTTCAAGCAAATGTTTTAAATTTCTGAATGGAGGTCATACACCAGGGCGATACCCAAAGTATCTTCCACTCTATATTATTTTGAATGAATGAATTAATAAATAACACTTAATCAAGTTAAATTTATTTGCGCACGCCGCATCCGGTTGCTAATCGAGAGCCTTACCCCACGACTACGGAGGTCGTCAAATATCCTGTAGAATGGCAGTAGATACAGAATTTGAACACTAGTGGAAAATATATTATAATCTGAAAACACATATTATACTAATGGACTAACTATGAAAACATGAATATAATGACTTTCTGAAGAGAGAAGTTTTTCTGAGAAATGATTGAACACAAATAGATAAAATACTTTTTGATCAACGCGTTGTTGTTTTGTATGACATAACTCAAACTCAGATGTAAGGTCAGACCCCGAATGAAATCTCACAAAATATTACTACTCATTTATAAAAATACTCTTTTCAGACATACCAACGGTATTCGCCATCGATAAAAATTGAAATTACTTTTTTTCTCTAGAAACTATTTTGCTTGCCGTTATTTTCATTTAGTTGAAACTTATAGACAGGCCACTCGACGATGGCTCGCTAGCGGTACTAAAGCCTCCAATAGATAAATAAATTGAACTTCTCTAAGCTAAAATGATGACACTTATTAAAAAAGGTTAAAGCATTTCGCATGATGACGTGTTTTAATTAAATTTATTATTTTTACTATGTTACTTTCCTTTACCTAAATTAAAAATAGAAAAAGGTATGGACATAGTAGATTGTTTTACACAAATAAATAACACCAAGTAAACTAGATAGAATACTTAAAGGAGTCCGTATAGAAAAATATGAACATTTCTGTCCTCATTCCCATTCGATGTTGATTTGGCAGAGAGTTGTAAATATTATCAGAATTGCCCTGGCGAAAGGGTAAATTCCAATTCCATACACTTCAGCACACTTTTGATAAGTGATATAAAGTCATGGAAATTGATGAAAAAACCAAATTAAATAATTATTTTATAAGCAATAATTATTAGCCTGAAACACTCATCCACATTGAAAAATCTCCTGATAAAAGATACATGACGCCAACGGGACTTGAACCCGTGTCCTTTCGATTTCCGGTCGACAGCTCTGACCACTGAGCTATGGCGGCTTATCTCTAATCCGCGAAATAATTCAATATATACTAGTGTTTCATTCAACAATTAATGCTTGTTACATTTTTTCACCTGAAAACAACCAACTTTATTTTATATGAGAAAGGCATTGTAAGTGCTAACTCTCTCACTAGATGGCGTCGAGACAAATTGTCTACATTTTTTGGTGAAGATACTATAACTTGTCAAATATTATTTTTTTTTTTTTTTGGTAAACTAATGTTTAAGACAAGATTTTTTTATGCATAGCACAAAGGGTAACAATTATTTTATAAGCAATAATTATTAGCCTGAAACACTCATCCACATTGAAAAATCTCCTGATAAAAGATACATGACGCCAACGGGACTTGAACCCGTGTTATATAAAACCCATATTAAATAGATCACGTTCGGTTAGGTTATAGGCTATATCAATTTTTAAAAGTGTATTGAATTGCAATTGTCCTTTGTTACCACGGAACCGGTGAAAGATTTTCATTCTTACTCGAGACGAATTATAATACATATGAATTCTTTATGAACTTGGAATGTTTTTGACCTTCGAATGGAACACTGTACACTGCCTGCTTGAAATGACAAAAGCCGTGATTAGTGACAATATCTGAATACGTAGGTACCTTCAGACCAGTTACTTTCCCTACTCTTTCTCTCCCCATTTCATTGAGCTTTGCAGCACCCCATAATATTAGATGCCATAGTTCACTGGCACCGGGCAGTCGACACTCTTGTACGCTGATAAAACAAAACACATTCCCTAATATTTCAGACTATCTAGCTAGAATTAGTTAGGCTATCTAATTAGAATTTTTAGTTAGTCTAGAATTTGGCCTACAGTCTAAAGTGGAATACACTCTCTATCTACTCATCATTCATCATCAATAATATGTTCAATGACATTATTTCACCTAAATGGCCTTACTTTTTGTCTTTGATTTTTATGTCTTTTTTGTCTTTCTTTGCCTTTTCTGATTATTTACTGATGGCTCCAGATCTCCAGACTCTCCGAACTGTGGTATAGGTATTAACGTTTATCACAATAATTCCAACGACAGAATATTTCATTCAACATTCAATTTTTTTTAATTAATTCTGGCTTTCACCCTTAAAGCGTGTTATAGGCCATCATTTCGAAATATGGAGGAAGGGAAGGTGAATTTATGTATCTGTTTTGTTTACCAGGGCAAATTTCAAAATTATATGGAAGATTGGAGTCGGATTCAGACATAGAAGAGATGGGATGTTGAATGAGAAGGCTTGATAGAAGAGAGAATATTTTTTTAGAGAGGAAAATGAAAAAATATGTGATCTTAAGTTCCCACTCTAGACCACAGAACACACAATCTGAAGAGTCGCGCACGTGAATTTTAAAAAGTTAAGAAGTAACGGAACAATTTCCAGTGGAAACTTTAGATCACATGTTTTTTTGCTGTCGATTTTCTTCTCTTCCATCCAGCCTTATCTAAAGTTGCCTCCCCTCCCTTAAACTTCTCATCTCTTCTAAGTCTGAATTCGATTTCAATCTTCCATATAATTTTTAAATTAGCCCATTTAATCAAAATTGGTATATACAGTCACTTTACCTCTCTTAATAAATTGAAATGATGGCCTAGAACATCCTTGAACGATAAAAGCTAGAAATATTTGAAAAAATGGCCCTCGTCCCACTGATCGGTAAGGCATCGACAAAAAACAATGGCCGTCGTCCCACTGATCGGTAAGGAATCGACATAAAACAAGTCGTGTAAGGATGCGGGAAATGTTGTGCGTGGTCTTCCACATGGTCTCTGCATACGGAAAATATCAATTAATAATTTTGTAGCTGGTAGTTGAATGCCATTAAATACCATTCATGTCTCACGGATACTATTATAAGGGTACTATTGTTAGAGGTAATTTAATATATTAGTATAAATTGTAATTTGACAAAAGACTGAGAAGATGGCCGAATGGCGCGCACAACATATAAACAATATCAAATGACTGTGAAACAAGTCATTCACCAAGTGACGACGAGATTGTGGATTTTTTGTGATATTATAAATGTACTCAAAATGAATTCTTATGAACACACTTTAATCATTTTCATTTAAAACAAATGTAAAAATGATAAGTTTGTTGTATAATTTCGGCGGTGACGCGATGAATATCGAGCGCCCATTGAAACCTCTTACCTGCTCTATACAGGATGTACTCGCTTCGCTCCCGCTCCCAGTCGCCCCCGACCCGTTTGCACTTAACAAATGTATGGATCGATGGGCTGTCAGTATACCGCACTCGATTTTTGTCGATTCTTTACAAACCCGTTGGACGACTGCCTAACTCAAAACATAGGTAACTTATTGATTTTCGTGTCCTGCCCCGGAAGCTGGCTAGTCGGTGGGGAATGAGTGCAACATCGTGGAGGCACTGCAGAGAACCTGCATAATTTAGTTTAAACCTGCATAATTTAAGTTGCATAATTAGCTTGTATGCGTTGTTGTAGCTCACCCTCAGCTTTTCCCATTGCGCTACTGGATATTGCGTCCACAGTTCTGACGTGACAAAGAGCAATTTTCTAACATCTTCGCAACGGCGAACCGCCTTGAGAGCATTCCGGGATATGCGTGTTTGAAGGGCATTTGTGACGTCACACCAGACAACGCTTGTAGGGCAGTTTCGTAACCCGGTGACAGCTGTAACTTTTCCCATGTCATAAACAAATTCAATCCATTTTTCTATATATTCATAGATAGTTCTTAGTATAAATAATAATTATTAATGAAAATAGTAATCAGAAGCACAAAAATAATCTTTAAATATTCCCCACATTTTCTAACAGTATCTATACCTCATTTTTGAGCATGACCCAACGCATCGTGTTGGGAACCTTGCGTTAACAGTATCTATACCTCATTTGTGAGCATGACCCATAGCACTGTGAACAGAACCTTACTTTGATAACTTATCGCGAGAAAACGGCCAGGCGTGTATTCCCATTTGGAATTTCGGTCCACCGAACACGTTCTACAGTTTCGTTGGTATAAAACTCATTTTTTGTTTGTATTTGATGTAATACTTACTTCATTATTAATAATCTTAATGGACTGGGTAATTTTAATGTTGATGTCTAAGTCGGAAGGGAGTGATAAGTTGTGGTGGCCGGTAGCTTATCACCTTACTTACGTTGCGTAGTGGCCATCTGCATTATTCGTCTAATTGGAATCTATCTATTCTGAAAGGGAGACAATACATCAAAATGTTTTAGCGATTTACATAGATAATAGAAATAGAGGGATATATCGCATGGACTGTCGCTGAGCTACGACCAATCTGCACGAAGTATCAAGGCGTCGGAACCAATGCAAGTTTTGCGTTTGTCCTTCGCCAAATAAGGTGCGCGGATTATCACTCGTTGATCCTTGTAAACTGACGGCGGATTGATGACTGACTGACTGTTGAGTTCCTTCATGCTGCCGCTTTTATAAGGTGAAGAAGCTTCTCGAACATTTTGGTTGCTATGTAGATATTGCCAAACTAAAATTAAAAAAATAAAATAACATCCAAGAAGCTTGTTTGGAAAAAGCCGAAACTTCTAGAATGCCGTTCGAATCAAGTAGTGGCGTACCACTACAGGACTCCCCTTCCAGTGGTACGGTTGAGGGCCGCGATAGAAAGAAAAGTTGAGTCAGATCTTGCTTGTCGATGGTCTTACACTCAAGGTAACCATGGTGGGCACTATTATCCGCGCTGGTGCGGAGATGGTCTGGTGCACGCAGCTCCATGGTGCCTCAACCGATCACTCATTTTGAGACGGGGTAACCGGTGAGTCGGGGTAACACAATCACGTCGGGGTCACCACTTTGGGGATCTTGTGAGAGGCACGAAATGAAAGATGTTGTGAAGGTCACAGTGATTTATTTGATGAGTCAGTTTGCCGTGATGAGAGTTGACGTAGGACTTATGTTGTACTCTCCGGATGCTGGCTGTGATGGCTGGTCAAGCGTGGGTCAGTGAGTCGACGCCGGGCGCTGGTGCCCGGACTCGTTGACTGTCAGGCACTGGAGATCTTGGCAATCAGTAATCCAGTGCTGACGGGAAGGCCGAAGGTGCGGTGGACCTTGTAGGCGGTTGAGCGGGAGCTGCGTAGACCAGTGAGGATGCTGCGTGTCCTCGTGGTGGTCATGGTGCATGGATGAAACGCTGGTCAGAGGCGCTGGAACCAGGGCGCTGTAATCCGTTGTAGCGCTGGCCAGGGACGACGGCCGGGGCCAAGGCGCTAGGATGATGTCCCGATGGAGTCCATGATGAATATAGGCGAAGCCAGGAATATTGTCTTTCGCGCAAATAAGGTGCGCGGATTATCACTCGTTGATCCTTGTAAACTGACGGCGGATTGATGACTGACTGACTGTCGAGTTGTTGATATCTAATGGATTTTTTTTTTCCGAGGTGCAAAGTCTCTTGTTCGGAGCTTTTTTTCTCGTTGTCTGAAGTGCGCAGGTACCTGGAGGGGGGGTTTTGTGCCCTATGTGCGGGCTGCCCTTAGGCGACTGAGTGATGTGAGATTGTTTTTATTTTTATTTTTTATTTTAAGGCGGGGGTACTATTTTTTTTGTACAATACTAGTTGTTTTGTATTTTGGTATGTATGATTTATTTATTTATTTATTTTTAAAAATATATTGTTTTAAGCCCGCACATTAGGGGGGGAGTAGAATGGAGATGGGGTATGGGTATTTGGAGAGGGTGTCGTTTGGTTTGGGTTTACCCAGGCTAGAGATGCTGGGGTTGGGGTTTGATGCTAGGTTGCTGACGAAAGTTTTGGCCAGATCGACTATGTGTTTCCTAAGTGGGGGGATTTACGTGCCTGAATTTATTATCCAGTTTCTGACAAACCATGGACTTTTGGTGTATCGTCTGAGCGTTGCATTTTGGAATTGTTCCAGACGTTTGGTGTTCCCCGTGGCCCAGATGGGGGAGGCGTAAGTAATGATAGGTCTGATTTTAGCGCGGTAGATGGTGAGTTTATTGTAAAGAGAGGTTTTTGAGTTTGCATGAAGGAGGGGGTAGAGGGCACTAGAAATTTTCCTGGCCTTGTTAAGCGTTTCTGAAATGTGGGCGGTCCAGGAAAGTTTTTAGTCAAGGGTCACTCCAAGATATTTGGCGGTGTTGTGCCATGGTATGACTTCGCCGTGAAGAGTTACAGCCCTCCAAGGGGTGCAACGGTTCTTTCTAATGACTGTCGAGTTCCTTCATGCTGCCGCTTTTATAAGCAAAATAAGCAAAGCATCGCAGTACTGGATGATTGCTACACGCAACTATCGTCAATGAAAACTAAAAATCTCGAACAGGAGCGAATAATTCGGCAATTATCGAATGAAATAATCACTCAAAATAATATCATTTCGCGGCTCGTTACGAGTATTGAAGTCTTTCGGAGTACCTACAGTGCGAATGACAAGGTGATTACAACGCGATCGAAAACAAAAATCAACCAAAATTCAAACTCAGGTGAGAATATTGATACCATCTCTCTCACACCTGCAGTCAGCCAGCCTCGTTTGGCAAACAGCAGTGAACCAGTTACCGTTTCCCCTGCGCCCGCCCCCGCCTCCGAGTCGGTTACACCGGCTGAGAGCAGCGGCGTTAACGTCAAGCAAACCCCCCGCACCGAGCCGCCCTCCTGCCCATTGTTATCATACAGTGCCGCCTTACGCAATAAAAACAAAATTTTAGTCGTAGGAACCAATGACTCGAGTAAGATTAAAGTAATACCCAAACAAAAATTTATTATCGTTTCACGCTTAGATCCCGACACGACGACGGAGGAAGTCATTTCCCATGTCAAAACGAATACAGCTCTCAGCTGTAATGCTGAAAAGTTTATGGCGTTTTCTAAAGAATACTCATCCTTTAAAATAGGAGTCGACGAGCAGAACATAGATTTACTACTAAAAGAAGAACTATGGCCCCGAGGAGTGGTTGTCCGTCATTTTAGATATTATAATAAACGCATTTCAGGTCAAGAAAACGCGAAAAAGCCGACCGAATCAAAATGACTGCTACTATACCAGAACGTGCGAGGACTCAGGTCTAAGATGAATCAATTTCTAGAAAATGTTCTTAACCAAGAACATAAATTCATCGTGATTACGGAGTCTTGGCTAAACGATTCGATATTTAACGCGCAAATTTTCGACAGCAGATACACAGTTTTCCGAAAAGACAGAAGCACTCAACAAACACGAGGTGGTGGACTACTGCTCGCTTTACTAAACGAAGAAAACATGCGAGCCGAACGACTTTCCCATCTGGAAACGGGAGACGAAAATTTATGGGTCAAAGTCACAATTCAAGGCTTATGTTTATTTATTTGTTCTGTTTATATCCCACCCAGTTCAAAAACGCATATTTACACGACTTTTTTCGAAACTTTAATTAGTAACTTAACTTACCTTGTTGATAAAAAAATCTTAGTGATTGGTGATTTTAACATTAATTCTTCACAAAATCCACGTGCAGTGAACACTGAGCTTTTATATGTTATGGAACTTTTTCAATTGAAGCAGTTTAATACAGTACTTAACTCATGTAATCGTACTTTGGATCTAGTATTAAGTAACTTTAGTATGTTTACAAAAAAATCCGATTTCTGTCTTGTTCAAGAAGATAATTATCACCCGACACTTGTGTCAGAAATTAGTCTTGATCATGACAGACCGTTGAAAAGTCGTTGTTTACATTCAGAAAATAACTTTCGTGGTTGGAATTTCCGCAAAGGAGACTTTGAGAAGCTGTACAGCCAATTGCGTGACCACAATTGGCTGGCTATCTTGGAGATCTCCGATGTTGACGAAGCAGTTAAGTACTTCTACGATACCCTATACGCGTATTTTGACAAATGTTTTCTAAGAAAAAAAGCGCCGCGAAATGAAAACTATCCTAGATGGTTTTCGCGTGAGATTATCGGGGACATAAAGACGAAGCTTGTATACCATCGACGGTGGAAACGATCAGGTTTGGATAGTGAACACGAGTTATTCAAATCCTATCGTACAAAAATTAAACATAGCATTTCAATAGCACACAAAAAATATATTGTGGAGGTAGAGAATAATGTTAAACACGATCCAAAGTCATTTTGGAAATATGTTTCTGACAAAAAAAATGACAGAGGCCTCTTAAATCATATTATTCTGAATGATTGTACTTACAAAGGAACTGACGTACCGGAAGCTTTCGCAAAATATTTCCAATCTGTCTATAATCCAGAAAAAGCTGATTTTGATTCTTACGTACCAGGACAGATTGGATTGACAAAAGCTCAAAACATATCTATAGAAAACGTTAATAACATGGATTTCAGTTTAGCAATAAGAAAATTGAAACCAAAAACATCATTTGGCCCTGATTTCATTCCACCCTTCGTCATTAAGGGTTGTTCTGAACCACTGTCTAATCCACTTCTACATATATTTAATCTTACGATTAAAAACGGAATTTTTCCTAAACTGTGGAAGCTGTCAAAAGTTACCCCTCTACATAAAGATGGTGACAAGTGTCAGGCAACCAATTACCGTCCTATAGCAATTCTTTCCGCACCTGCCAAGTTATTCGAAATAATTATTCATAAATATGTATATGCCAAGGTTGAACCATTCTTGATCGAACAACAACACGGATTTCGACGTGGCCGATCAACCACTACAAACTTGATGGCATATACTGATTACGTGGCGAGAGCGCTCGATAATAATGAGCAAGTTGACACGTCATACCATGACTTTGCGAAAGCTTTCGATAAGGTTGATCACTTAGTGCTCTTAAGTAGGCTTGAAGAAATTGGTTTTTCCGAAAACTTAATTAAACTCTTTGCTAACTATTTAAAAGAAAGGGAACAATTCGTTTCCTATGGTGGTTTTAACTCTAACGCGTATCCTACAAACTCTGGTGTGCCGCAGGGTTCCAATTTAGGACCCTTATTGTTTCTAATTTTTATAAATAATATTCGGGGAAAAATCAAATTCGTCCGTTTTTTACTTTTTGCAGATGATATTAAACTTTTCTTAAGAATAAGATCATTAGAAGACTGTAAAAAGCTCCAGGAAGATATAAATGCAATTATTGACTGGAGTATTGACAGCAAACTCGGTTTCAACTTCCAAAAATGCTCAGTTATGTGTTTTACGAGGTCACAAAAGATCGTATATTTTAATTACAAAATGAAAGATACATCACTAAAGCATACGGTGACTTATGAGGACTTAGGAATTGTGTATGACGCTCGCTTAACATTTCACGCTCACATTGAAAAGATCTGTAAATCAGCTACAAGAATGTTAGGTTTTGTCATACACAATTCAAAGGAACTGACAAACCTTGCAGTCATTAGGCTGCTTTACTTTAGCTTAGTGCGTAGCATTCTCGAGAGTGGATCTCAGGTATGGGGGCCAGAGGACACTGTCTATGTACTAATGGTCGAGAAAATTCAAAAGAAATTTTTACGATACCTCTATATGAGAGAGTTTGGTTTTTACCCATGGCTGTTTCCAACAGCATTTATCTCGGGAATGCTGAATATCTGCAGCCTTAGTTCCAGACGGGACGTCGCATTATTGATGATGGCTTACAAGCTTCTGAATGGTTTAGTATCGATTCCAGACATTCTGTCAAAAATAGGACTTTATGTCCCGGATAATTTCACGAGAGGCCGCCAACACAGGCTTTTAATTCTTCCCAGGTCCAGAACTAACTTACCAATGGTGATGCCCCTGGGAAGACTCACTAGGTTAATTAACTCCCTTCCAGCTAACTTGGATATTTTCCATATGTCCTACAACGACTTTAAGCGCGAAATATTGTATTTGTTTTAACTGTATACTTATGTATAATTTTTTTTCCATATTTTGTTTACCGCTTTTGCATATGTTTTAACTGTATACTTATGTATAAAATTTTCTTCAATAATTTGTTTACCGCTTTTGCAATGTATTGGTTTTTGTACTGTTTTTGCAAATAAATAAAATAAATAAATAAATAAGGTGAAGAAGCTTCTCGAACATTTTGGTTGCTATGTACATATTGCCAAACTAAAATTAAAAAATAAAAGAACATCCAAGAAGCTTGTTTGGAAAAATCCGAAACTTCTAGAATGCCGTTCGAATCAATTCAATTCAATTCAATTTCAATTCAATTTGTTAATTAATTTCAAAAACATTACAAAGTTGTTCATTTCAAAGCGTTTTTAAAATAATTTTTATAGTAAGAATTAAAAGATTAATATTTACAGTGTGTATATTAACTATACCAGTGATAATAGAGCTTGCCTTTTAAAGGAAGCTTCATTGATGGCAAACATGTCGATATCCGAATTTATTCTGTTCAACAGCAAGATTGCTCTCCCCACAGGCATGACCATTGGCAAGTTAGTTCAGCAGGCCGGGAGATAAAATAGTCTATGTTGTCGGTGACGTAGATAACCATCGGGAACATAGAAATGAATGCTCTCCATGATGACCGAGTTTTCAAACCATCCATGAATCAGTCTAAAGAAATGTGTAGCAATGCGCACATCTCTCCTGACCCGTAGATAGTTCATTCCGAGCATACCCAAAAGAAAGTCAGTGGGATAGAGCCACGGGTAGTAGGCATACTCCCTCATGTAGAGAAATCTCAAGAATTTCTTCTGAACTCTCTCCAACATGAGAGAATACTTAACCTGGTGTGGACTTCAAATCACCGACCCACTTTCAAGTCTACTCCTTACTAAGGAATTAAATAAAACTATAAGCACCCGGTTATCTCTAAAATTCCTTGCAGTGCGTAGAACAAAGCCCAGAATTCTAAGTGAAGTGCTACATGCCGCCTCAATATGAGCATGAAATGTCAGTCTACTATCAAACATGATTCCAAGATCCTTCATTGTCGAGACACGTTTTAAACTTCGGGCGTCCATTGTATACCGGTAATACCAGGTATGACTCGCCCTAGTGAATGACAAAATTAAACATTTAGAAACATTAAACTCAATCCGATTTATTTTACTCCATTCAACAATTCTATTAATGTCTGACTGGAGTTGATTGCAGTCTTCTAAATTTAGTATTTCTAAGAAAAGTTTTAAGTCATCAGCAAAGAGAAGAAACCTAGAATGCAGAATTACTTCTGAAATATCGTTTATAAATATGGAAAAGAGGAGTGGGCCTAAATTACTGCCTTGGGGTACCCCCAATCGTACAAAGAAATGGTTAGATTGGAATAGTCCATGAGACACAAACTGTTTCCTGTCTGCAAGATAGCTAGCAAAAAAAGTAAGTAGTCTTATGGAGAATCCTATTGTAGCCAGTTTATTGAGTAAAACGTCGTGATTTACAGTATCGAAGGCCTTTGAAAAATCATTGTATGAACAATCTACTTGATGGCCTTTGTCTAATGATTTAGATACGTAATCCGTAAACACCAATAGGTTGGTTTCTGTCGATCGACCTTTTCTAAATCCATGCTGTTCAGAAATTAGAAACGGTTCAACTTGTGGTAGTGTGAATTTATGAAGAATCGATTCGAACAATTTAGCCGGTGCAGATAGTATTGCTACCGGTCTGTAATTGTCCACAGAAATCTTTATGCCGCTTTTATAAAGCGGACAAATTTTTGATATTTTCCACAAATCAGGAAATACACCAGTTTCTAGGGAAAGGTTAAATAAGAAGCTTAGTGGCAGTTTTAAAAACTCGGCACAACCTTTTAAGAAAAATACCGGAAGAAAATCTGGACCAAGTGAATGTGTATTTTTCAGTTTCCGAATGGAAGATTCTATATCCGATTCATCAATTTGACCAATATCGATATTTTGGGCTCCCTTTACATTCGACTTTGCAGCGGTATTAATATTTAGAAATGGAGACTCATTACTATACACGGATTGGAAGTGTGTTGCAAATGCGTTAGCTACATCCACTCCTCGAACTTCCCGATCACGATGCATCATGGTGTCTTGAATACCACCATCTTTACGTAGTGATTTGACGTAGTCCCAGAACATCTTTGGATCATGTTTGATATCGTGTTCAATGGAATTTATATATGATTGGAAAGCAGTGTGAATATTGCGCCTGACCACGGCTCTATGCGCACTGAACTGATCATAGTCACATCGACAGCCAGAATCCTTCCACTTCTTATGGAGAGCATGTTTCACTTTAATGCTCGCGATGGTATCTCGACAGAACCATTTCGGATATCGACGACCACCTCTACTGGGAGGTTTTCTGGGAAAACAGGCATCAAAAATACTATAAATACTAGCATAAAAATGGTGTACAGCCTCATTTATAGTGCAATAATTTTTAAGTTCTTGCCAATCTAATTGGCTTATCATATTATATAACTTATCAACATCACCCTGTTCAAAATTCCATCCACAAAAAGCAAGCTTGTCATTTTTAGGAATTGTTGTAGCCTTGATGTTGTTTTTACATGAAAAAATAAATTCTAATGCGGGATGATGTTGATCTTCGGTTAAAAGAGGAGAAGTGCTATGAATAACATGTATGGCTGTATTGCAATAAATTAAATCTAACACTCTTGAATTTATATTTAGAATGTTATTGAATTGGGAGAGACCGAAAACGGCGCATAAAAAATTCAGGTCGTTTTCAATATCCTTGCTACCTCTTGATGAGTGTAGGTTAAAATCTCCTAGCATAATTACATTTTTTCCACCAATAACATCTACATTTTGATGTATTTTGTTGAAAAACAACTGATATGTGTCAAAGTTTGACGCAGGTGGAAAGTACACAATACATACATAAGTTACACACGAATTAAACGCAATTTTAACCAATAAGTCCTCGTTGACAGTTTCTAGAGCAGGTAAGTGCTCTGCCTTAATAAGGCCATTCTCGCTCTTCGCGGTTAATAGACAGCCTCCTCCCTGCCTACGACCACTACCACAATCTCTGTCTTTTCTAAATACTACGAAACTGTCATCGAAGAGCTCTGGGTTGAACACACTTGAGTTTAGCCACGTCTCAGTGAGTCCAATTACGTCATAATTGTTTGCCAAAACATTAGAAAAAAATGAAGCGCATTTACTTTTCATTCCTCGAACGTTTTGGTAAAAAAAATGTAAATTATTTGTATGTCAACTGGGTTTGAAACCAGGAAGCCGCGGGGTATTCACTTTATTTTCCCATTCTTTCAAATACGAATATTTGGGCCAATTTTCCGGTTTGAGTACCTCACTTTTAATGGAAATAGGAATGCCTATCTTAAATGAGGAGTATTCTCCTTTAGATTTTATTTTATTCACTTTAAATGAGGCGGTACTCACAATAGATTTTAAATATGCAGATAAATCACTACTCGAAGTATCAGGATGTAACGGGTACAGGTGGAAGTACGAATGGGTACTTTCATCCTTTAGATTTCCTCTTATAGTAGCAGGCCGTTTCTTGCGACCAACAACAGTCCAGGGTTGGTCACAATTAGCCAGAGATTCCGTCGAGCATGATGGCCCTGCCGAGGTCTGCATGCTAGAGGGCTGCGTCTCCTTAGTTGGTTCGTGGCCATCAGAAGTTCCAACAGATGTTCCTGCCAAAGATGTAACTGTTTCAGTTTGCTGGCTGTCCTTTTGGCTGGCAGGAATCCTTGTCCTTTTCTCCTTACCCTTTGTGCCAATATGGAGTTCGGCCGAATTCGATCCCTTAACTTGCGAGCGGGTAACTCTGCCAGACGGTTTATTTATGGCAGGTGCGGCGGGTACATTTACAACTCGTTGATTTTCATCAACAATAGTGGATAATAGTAGGTCTCGCATGCCGGACGGGTCTGGCGTGGGGGTAGTGGCATACCACTACATATCTAGGTCCTATTACAATCCTTATACACACTTTTTAAAATAATTTTATGATAAATTAATCTAATATTTTTGTACTGTTGATTAAAATTTGCTTATGTTTTCTTCTAAATTAATTTCATCTGATAATTCGCCAAATCCGACATCCCTTAAAGGGATCACATCTGTAAACCAGAGCGGCGGATTGAAAAACTATCTAGTAGCAAAAATATAATAAAAGGTTTTAAAACTTTTGTCCACTTTATTTTATTTTTGACCGTAACCGGTTTCAGCCTGTTAAGGCCAACTTCAGTCTGGTACGAATATTTCTTAACCCATGGCTTATATAATACTCATTATATAAGACTCATTCATGTACTCTTGACATGGCCCGACTCAAGTATCTGATTCATTTGATCGTGCCATGTCTTCCTCGGGCGTCCACAACTTCTGCTACCATTCGCATTGCGTCATATATTTTCCTTTGCACTCCTTTCTTCGCTCATTCGCTCTACATGCACCATCTAAGCATCTCTTTTTTCATCTTACTCATTACGCTTGCATCAGCCTTGCACTCTTTGCTGATGTCCACATTTCTCATACGATCATACATGGTTTTATCACACATCTCAGTGATATCATTTCAACAGCGTTCACTCTACTTTCATCCTTTTTCTGCCAGTTCCATGCCTCACTTCCATACAACAGGGTAGGTACCAGCACTCCATTGTGGACTGCTAACTTTGCTTCTTTGGACAATTTTTGATAGCGCCAACTGCGTTCAGTTCTCCATCAATGGAGTTATCTGCATTTTCCCTTCTTTCAATATCTCAACATTATATATAAAGTATATAATATATACGCTAAACATACATTTTTTCCATTAGTTTCTATGGCAAATTTTGAATATGATGAAGTACAAAGCATATTATAGATGTTCATACTATATTTTAATGAAAAACAATTTTAAACTAATTCAAACCAAAATTCTTGTCTGAAGTGTCTGTGCTCAACATAAAGTAAAATTCTCTCATATATAGATAAAAAGACTATGCTCAACATAAAGTAAAATTCTCTCATATATAGATAAAAAGACTATGCTCAACATATAGTAAAATTCTCTCATATATAGATAAAAAGACTATGCTCAACATAAAGTAAAATTCTCTCATATATAGATAAAAAGACTATGCTCAACATATAGTAAAATTCTCTCATATATAGATAAAAAGACTATGCTCAACATATAGTAAAATTCTCTCTGATGTAGATAAAGAGACTGTGTTCAACATTCTAAAATTCTCTCTGCTTTATATTATCTTCAATTGCGACGAAATTAAATACTAAATCTCTGTTTAAAATGTATCAAAAAAATGTAAAAGATGTATTCACTTGTACACCAACTAAACTAAATAAAATATAATGATATATTATGTAATGACATGTATCATGGAGTATCTCTTGTTATAATTATATATTTTATATGTAATATCTGTTAACTTTATAAATACGCTATTTTATTGTTTAATACATATTGTATAAGTATCATGAGGAAATCAATAATTGGTTTCTCAGTTAAGTAAATTGCACATGTATAAACCAACCGATTGGTAACTGTTTATTTTCATAAAATAAAATAAATAAATAAAAATAATCTCGCAGTTTTCGTTGTCGTCCTCACTAGAGTTTCTTGTTCTGAGGCGGCCGGCAGTCTTCATATTATTTTTTAATGATAAACTAATGTTTATAAGAAAAGGTTTTATGCATAGCACAAAGGATAACAAATTATTACTGAAGTACCTTCTGATGTCCGGTCAAGTGCGCTGACAGAAGGTACGGGTTCAATTCCCGTTGGCGGCATTTATTTGTATTGATATTTCAGGCGTCTAATTATTGCTTATAATTATTTGTCAGTCGTCATATGATTTTAATTAGTTTCTGTTTGTCTTTAGAATGTTTGCAAGTTGATTACGACTCTCTTCTGTCAGCCATGTCTTTCCTTTAGTTTTAAATATATTCATTTCTGTTATTTTATGCATTACATAGTTTCGTATCGTACAATTTAACATTTCTCTGTTCAAAAGATGTATTCAAACTGGGGTTAACCAGTATGTTTTGGCGTATTGCCCTGGTTGAGTATTTATGTTGGACAGTGGAGTACTCAGATAATATCTAGCATATTATGCTAGATATTATCTGAGTATGTATACGTATATGCAAAACTAGTATAAGAAACTATTTACTAGTTTTTAAAATATTTTGGGGTCATAAAAGACCATATATCATTACATAGACATCGTATGAGAATGAATAAGTGGATCATTTAAGGGCTTTGTTGTAATTCGCGTTTAATACAAAGTGAAGAAAGGAATCGAAGAAACCACAGCAAGTAGACGTAATTGGAGAATGCTTACCTACCAAGCTCCTTATAGATTGCTTTTATATATGGTCTCTGATTCTAATAATTCAGTTCTAGATAATTATTTATGAGATTAGTAATTTTGTCATTCAATCCTTGAATTGCGTATTTCATTTGGCTTTCCTTAGTAAAAATAATAATTATTAGCAAATAATTGTAGGTATGTCATTTTAAATTTCCTTTCAAAGAGTAAAATTAATGAGCAAATAATTTAAAGGCCATTTTGTACTTCAGGATTGGTCATTACATTGACCATCGACATTTTCAACGTCACTTACAGACAGTTTAGCAACCATCTTTTGACATACGTCCATAGATGGTGACCGGATAACTCATCAAAATGACAATTCAGCACACCTATAAAAAGTGATGAAACAAAAACTTGGTTAAATAGGTTACATATATTATTTAACTATTTAACCTAGTTTTTTTATCACTTTTCATAACCTTAATGCACTTTTCATAGGTGTGTTAAATTGTGATTTTGGGGGCTTATCATGGAACCGTCCATAGATACTTCAATATCATAAGTCACAAAATAGTGAAACTGCCCCCAACTGACCTTTTATACTTACATGTAGGTACCTCAAATTTGTGATCTCCGTAATATATTGGTGTATAACCTTTTTTTCATAGTAGTATATTCATCCAGTGCCTAAAATAGTGTTTTTTTTTTACTATTTTTACAATGTTAGACCGCTTCCAAGAAGAATACAGCTCATGTGTATATAACACGTTCGTGGTATTGCACACCGACCGATTAGTGTTATTGGACTGTATAGTGACTATTTTAGAAATACAAAGTAAAGTAGCTTATTCACAGTTCTCCTCATTAGGTATTCCTGTTCCGAGGCGGACTGTAGATTATTGAATGGGTGTTACATACATCATGATTTCCTCTTCTTCATGTATTTCTCTAAATAGAACAAAATAAAGTCGCTCTTCGTGTCTGTCTTAGTTTTCTAAACTACACAACGATATTGATAGGGTTTTCACTATCACTTAGAGAATTTCTTCCGAAAGACTTATATATTTATAAAACATGCATATTATATAAATTTTTTTAATGGTAAACTAATGTTTATACGACAAGGTTTTATGCATAGCATAAAGGATAGTAATAGAAATATTAAATATTAAAATTATTTGTTATAAAACCTTGTCTTATAAACATTAGTTCATCATTAAAAAAAATAATAATATTTGACAAGTTAAAAATATTTCACCAATAAATGAAGATATCATATGTCTGTACGCCATCTAGTGAGAAATTTAGCACTAACAAAGCCTTTCCTACAAAAATAAAGTTGGTTGTTTACAGGTGGAAAAAATATAATAAGCAGTAATTGTTGATTGAGGTACTAGTACATATTGAATCATTTGGCGGGTTGGAAATAAGCCGACATAGCTCAGTGGATACAGAGCACCTGACCGGACATCAGAAGGCACGGGTTCAATTCCCATTGGCGGCATTTATTTTTACTCGGGAGATAGTTTCAATTTGTATTAATATTTCGGGTGACTAATTATTGCTTATAATTATATGCATATTATATTTATAGAAAGTAGAGAAAAGTCAATGTTTTTTAATCAAGTCATAAAAAAATATTTTCGGGGGCTTACATTGGTAACGCTGGCTAAACCTTATAACCTTATGAGAAACATGAAATAATGTACTACAGAATCGTATATCTTAAAAATTCTACAGAAAAGTCCGCGATGGTATATGTCTATCTTTTAAGGAAAACCCACAGTAATTATTTTTATCGTTTACATATGTTACGGGTTATTTACGAATCTGTTTTAACCAATTAAATATTAAACTTTTTACAATTGAATATTTAAATTATGTTGGGCATTTAATTTAGATTTAAATTGCCCTTTAAAGAATATCATTGAAATGAATATCTTTGAAGATATCATTGATTTAAAATTACGCACAACAACAAAAAAACTTCTTTGAGGAGAAGCTTCTTTGACCGATATAGTTTCGATCCTTATCCAATAACTTAAATTATTTACATCCATCATTAAACTTAGATAAAATTGTTTTAATATCTTAGAAGATATTGCAATTTTTAAAATTCATTCCCAACAAAATGGTCGGCCGCACGCACAAATGCAGGCGCCTCTGTGTCAATATGTGCAATGTCTGTTGTCTGTGAATATTGCTCTGCTCTGAAATGGAAAGATGAATCTAAAAGTATGTGTTGCTTACTGGGAAAAGTAAAATTAAAATAATATCTTCTTCCATCCGTACCACTACACTCCCTTCTGACAGGTGATCAACCTTAATCTGATAGTATTATATATAACAATTTTGAATGTTATATGCCTGCTGGACTCTCTCGCTGCAGCAGCTGGTCGAGTTTCTTCATCACCTAGGATTCTTGCTGCAGAGTCTCAAGGTCTGGTATCTATGTAAGGATATTGTGTCAGCGCTTTATTAGCAGCAGACACATTCCTGGACGGATGACGAACCTCGTTCTGGCATTGTTGGTGGACGCGGTAGACTCTCGCTGCAGCAGCTGGTCCAGTTTCTTCACCACCTAAGATTCTTGCTGCATAGTCTCACCTATTCCTGTTCTTCATTTTACTTAACTTAACCCCATTTTATTTTTGTTTTATTTATATTTTTTGTAATACCTGCTTCAAATGTAAAGCACCCCTGAGGTTATATCTCACAAAAGCGGCGCTTCACAAATTGTCCAATTATTTAAAACTTAGGGGCAAGTATATCGTTTATCAGGGAGGTTGCTACTATATTGGCCCGATGATCATAACTTTCAGCAAATGTTAATCCATATTTCAATTGCATAATCCATGCAAATATGATGCCTGTTGGAGAACACAGCGGCCGTTATAAAGCCCCTTCCACAAGTGAAATAGCTGTTATGACAGCTGGTCAACAATTTGATAAAAGAGATATTGTATTGCGCAGCCGTGATGACAATTTGCAAAAAAATATCAGAGTTTGCACAGATCTTATGACAACTTACACTGTCCTTTGATTCCGTGTTGAGGAGAAAACGGATACGCCATTAAAAT